>NW_027508734.1:8847500-8925000 GCF_051911475.1 Siphateles boraxobius
TCTACCTGTCCGTCTGTCTATCTATCTGTCTATCTATCTATCTATCTATCTATCTATCTATCTATCTATCTATCTATCTATCTATCTATCTATCTATCTATCTATCTATCTATCTATCTATCTATATCCTTGCCCATGATTCCAGATTCAGATCTCGAATCTGATGTTTGACATTATAAAGGACAAGTGACATGGTCTCGAGGCCTTGAAAGGAAATGGATAGTGTTAATCTTAACCGGTGGGATATTTTAATTTAATAGTTCAAATTACTCCCATGGGAGGTCTTATGTAAGAACAGAAAGTCTGCAAGGGAAATGAGCCAACACATGGGGTCAGCAGTTAGCTATAAGAGCGAGATAGATAGATAAAAAGAGACAGAGAGGAATGGGACAGGAGATGTAAATGAAGGCACGGGATATAGAAGGAAGGAATGTCTCTTTAAATTACCCTTTGCTACCAAGGAGAGAGGGAAATGCCATAACTCACTCTCTCTCTCTCTCTCTTTTTCTCTTTCCCCCTCTCTAGATCTCTCTTTTCTCCCCTCCCTACAGACGTCCGGCATGTGACACTGTGGTTCAGCTACAACAGCTGACTGATCCGGGTGGCAGAAACTGTGTGGCTTGAAATCCCATGACACCCATAGCAATCCCAGTCTCATCTTTAATAGCTGTCAGAGAAGACAACTAGGATGGAGAAGCCGATACTAAAGTTTTTCTGTTTCTGACCCTTTCCTTTTTTAGGAGTATTTGCAGCATATGAACGTGTGTTTTTGTTAATGGGCTTGATTTTCTCAACATTTTTGGTGAAGAAAGAAATTTCGTTGTATGTCAAATGAAAATCTTCTAGCTCTGGTTTCATCTTTTGGACGGTTTGATTATTTTGGGACAACTTTTTTGGGACAACTTTTTGTGACCCGTTAATCTCAACGCTTATTTGTTACCCCCTGCACCAGATAACTTGTGTAGCAACAATTCCCTGTTTGCAACTCCACTTACGGATCAGCAACAAATCCATCATCCTAAGACCATCCGCAACAACCAGCATCCCATCATGTGTTGATTCCTCATCAATGCCCTTCAACTATAATCAATTAGACACTTTTCCAACCTTCTGAAAGCCTTTGTGAATCTCAGACTCTATTCCTGTGGGGTTTTTTTTTTGTTTTTTTTTGTGGATTTTAACGTCTCTTTGTGGCCCAGGACAGGTGTGAGTGCTACAGGAGCAGCTTTTCTGCAGAAGACATGGTAAAGAGCAATAAGAAACTAAATTTCCAAGATGGCGGAACGAATGCTATCATAAGTAACAATGTCAACAAACAGGTCAATAGCCTGGCTCTCTTCTCCCAACCAAATGCCCCAAATAGGTAAGTGGAGATGTGTTTTAAAACCAACTTTTTATTCTTATTCTGGATCAGTTGTGGTTTATTTTATGGTAGGAGCCGATCAAGATTCAGCAATAAAGTGCTTTTTATGTCTAAAAATGTGTGGCTTGAAACTTTGGACCTGAAACAAAGAGAAAAAAGAATATTTTTGTGTGTTTTCTCCCATCTTATGTTGTTTAATTCGCTAACATGTCTGGATGTGAGATTTGTTGCAGTTTGTGTCACGCTCATGTGCCTGTTTTTTGTTATGTCTTGTCCTAAACTTTATATGTTGACATGAATTGATTGACTTTCTAAAATTACAAAGTAGAAGAACTTTTCAAATCGGTTTCAGAGATTATTTCCTTACACAGAGAAAAAAAAAACTTAAAATCCTTAAACCGAGTTAAATTCACTCAAAGAGTAGCACTGCATAAATATCGAGGCTTGTTTTCAGAGAATGTATCTTTCATACAAGTGTATTTTGTCTTGATTGTTTCACTTACTTTTCAAATATAAAAAAGTTCAATATTTTTCCAGTGCAGTAGAACAAAATACACTTTTATTCAAGATACAATCCATAAAAACAAGTCATAATGTCTTATGCAGTTATTCAGTTACATGATCAGTATCTTGTTTTTATGTGTATATATATTCATTAATTATATGATTTTCTACTGTGTAGTTCTACGAAAATAATTAGCATTAACATGAATATGATTTAAGTAAAGTTTTTTTTGGCAATGCCACATCAAATCAAAACATGTTTGTGCTGGTAAAGGCATCTATAATCATAGACCATTACGTCTGGTTTCATTCCTTTTGTGTGAGTCAGTATCCTCTGATGGCAATAGTCTAATTATATAATCCATGTTGTATCCATTTATAATTGTCCTTAGACCAACTAGCATGAAAAAATAAGCTCTAGGGTTTGGTTTTCCGCTGCCTTCAGGGAACAGCAGCTGTTTTGTCTGCAGTTTGCTATGCAAAGGAATGTTATTATCATGTATAAAATATACTCTTGAACCAACATGAGTTTTTACCCCTGTACTATAATCCCAAAGTCAGCATGGTAATTGTTTTAATATATATCCAGTACACTAAAAATTGTTACTTGTGACTTTAAAAAAACAAAAATTTATTTTGTTTTATTATGTACGTAATTGGAGACATATTTAAGACATCTCCACCCCCTAATACTCTCTGCCCCCAGATGAGAACATGAAAGGTTTCTCTGTGTTCTTGCAAGCTTCATAATTGTACATTTGCGGCCTAGCTTCATTCTCTTGATCACATGACTAGAGGATACTGTTGCTTACTTCATGTCACATTCCTCTCGTCACTCAGCCCAGATTAACACTGGTTCAGATATTATTACACATACAGGATCTCCCACATAACTAACTGAAAGATGCAATCCAAACAGAACAGGATTCGACATTATTCTGTTAATATGTAGGTATTGAAGGTTTAATTTAAAGCAGTATTTTCCGTGACTTCTTATAAAAGTGCAATGATTACGGACTGATTGTTGCTTTGGTATGTTCTCCTTTGTCCCGACTGAGCTGGTTGATGTAACCTCTCCCCCCGATCTGTGGATGAAAGGATTTTGTTGTTCTCTCTCCAATTCACATCCACTTCTCCTCCCTTATTCCTCAAACTAACAATGGATCTTCCTCTGCTGTCTGGGACAGGACTGCTCTAACAAAAACTGACTTTGATACTCTGAAGATGAGCAAACTAGCATGTTTTTATTAATAAAAGATAAACAGATAAGTATGGAGCCCCTAAAGGGATATGGTGGTGGGGGAAAAAATGAGATGGGAGAAAAAATAAAGACCCCCTGTGTTGAAAGTCAAGTTTTTATTGTTGTTTATATGTCTATGTGGTGTTTTTAATATGCTGTAAGACAAACCATGTGCAAATTCATCAGTCAACACCATTGCCGAGTATTTTCTGACGTCTGAAATCCCTGAACGTCACAAACGTAACCAATCCCGTCACAAGGGGGGCGGGCTTTAGCATATCATTAACTATGCTCCAAAGCAGGGTAGTCTCAAGAGAAGCCAGGTTATCTTCTATTTTCTGTTGATATAAAAAATTGTGTACATCTAGCAATATAGTGGGTGAATAATGTATGATGTATATTAGTTCAAAGTGTTTCTAAGGATACTGCTTGTTAGAAGGCAGCTGTCTCAGAGACGGCAAAAGGGAACATATTCATGGTTCCATGTACACTAAATGAAGCAAGGGTGTAGAGTATCATTCTAGCTATTTTAAGGTATGACGAATTTATTTTCATAGGAAAAAGCGTTTAAATATGTCATTTGATGATTAAAGATGAGTTTTAAGGGATAAAAGTATTGACTACTGGTGGACTTTAAGTCAATGCTTTTGTTTCCTCAAGAACTTTTGAACCTTTTGAGTACTTTGCCAGCGAATGCAAAGTTTTTCGAGGGAACGGGAAAGCATTCTCAAGTAAACGTATCTTTATTTAAGAATGTTTTGATGTTTTTACTATCAACAATACAAAAATACTAAGTCAGAAAATAATCTTTGCTGTGTCCAGAGGACAATTAATAAACGTTAAATAGACAGTCAGTGTGTGTTTTTGAGCATGAGACATCATAGTGAAAATATGTAGTAATAATTACATGAACTATATGAAAGGAACTGTTTAAATTACTGATTAAATGACAGTCCAACTGGTAAAGGACTGTTTAAATGAAATTAGACTCTCCTCACAATTACATTGTTAATCCATAACAAAATGTTGACCAACTAGAAAAGTTGCCTCATCTCAAAACTAATAATTTAGCCAACTTCCATCCCTCCCTCCCTCCTCCATACATCCACCACCCCTCCCCTCCATTCCTCCCTCCCTTCTTCCATCCATGTATCCATTAATCTATCCATACCTGCCTCCCTCCATCTATACACCCAACTGCCATCCCTCCCTCCCTCCTCCATACATCCACCACCCCTCCCCTCCATTCCTCCCTCCCTTCTTCCATCCATTTATCCATTAATCTATCCATACCTGCCTCCCTCCATCTATACACCCAACTGCCATCCCTCCCTCCCTCCCTCCCTTCTTCCATCCATCCATCCATCTATCTAGCCATCCTCTATAGCTTTATCCTTTCTAGGACAACAAATGCTGACAATTGAGACAAATTTAGACAAAATTACAGCAAACTTAATTACAAAAAAATCCTGAACAAGTGCATTAACAAAAAAACAAACTTCATCCATGCCCAGTGTACTTTCATTGTAAGTGCATTACTGTAACATGTAACTGTAACTTACAATTAGAGAACACACAGCACTGTGTGGATGGTTGTTGTTGCTAATCTGTGAGTTGGGCTTTTGACATTGACATTTGCACATAATAGTCGTGTGGGACTGCAGAGAGACTGTCTGGAAGAGCCCACAGTGTGTCCGCTGTGGTATTCTTGTAAATTCCAGCGCCTCCATTACTCTGATATAGACTGATATGCCATTTCCACCCCCACATATAATAAATGCCATTCTGTGAAATCATGTTTTAATTTTAAAATCATCATTTGTAAAATAATTTTTCTAATCATCTTCGTAATCACAATCATTGCTAAAATATCATCATTAATCTCTACATTCTCAATGTCATCATTATGCTCATCAAAAATATCACTTATATCATTATACTCATCATACACGCCTTGCGAGCAAACTAATTATGTATTTAAAGAGATATTCATGACATATTCACAAAGCACACGAGGCATAGGACACAATGTCTTCTTGCTGTCTGTCTGGTTCGCACTAACACTACATGCTGCTCGCTCCAAATAGACCCTTGAACTGAAGGGCCAGTCATGTCAAACAGCTGAATGCAAACCAAATAAAACGGCTGCACACAACACATTGCATTCATAAATTCAGCACATAGCTAAGGGTCATGACTTAAAAGATGGTGATCTAAACCATGCTGAATGATGACCTTCACTGCATAAACCAATCAGTCACCTGCTAGCGGACAATCATTTCAAAGTTATGATGAAATTTAAGCAAAGGAATCTTCTGAAAACAATTACGTGGACTGTTGTATTTTAGAAGGCGACAATCTACTGTAGCCTCCTAATCGAGACCCGTGATATGGCCTGTAACATAACGCTATAGTGATGATCCCATGGATTGATGAAAGTCTGAATGCAATCTGAAACAGATTTATGACTCTGGTTTGTTTGTTCTGGAAGTAGTCACAGCCACAGGCTTATGCCATTGATTGAACGTTGACAAAATAAATACCAGGAGATTATGGTTTAATTCCCCCTACTCTCCCTCATGCAATTGGTTTCCTCTATGTGTACTTTGAAATGGCATAAAAATGTCCAAACAACCCTACTGTGAACTAAATAGCCAAATCTATAAACCTCACACATAAACTCAGACCTTTGTGGTGTTCAAAAATAGTTCCCTTACGAAGGGAACTCAACGATGCGTCCATCGACGCCATGGGAACGCCCCCAGCGTGACTGCGTCTGAAGCATCTATGTCAACTAGTCCAATGGAAAGAATGAGCGTCACGGGCGGGTGACGTCATGACCAGGATATGATAAAAGCACATCCGGTGCAAACCGGCATTAGCTTCTGTTGCCTCAGCAAGCGATCTGTGTTATACTGTCTCTGTCTATTTATTGTTGTCTGTTGCAATTTATTCGGAAACGTTATGGCGAAACAAGTGTACAAGCAGTGTGTTCCTCCCTGCCCGCGTTATTTAACGGGTGGGGACACACACGAGCTTTGTGTCATTTGTTTGGGAGTGGAGCATGCGGTCTCAGCCTTCGAGGGGGCTGAGTGTCAACACTGTGAAATGCTACCGCTCCGCATGCTCCGCTCTCGCCTGTCACTCTTTGATGAAAAGAGTGGGCAGGCTCGCGATCCTCAGGGATCAGGACCCGCGTCTGCCGAGGCGGCGCGGAGAATGCATTCCTGGGGATCGCAAAAGGATCTTTCGGAGGGGTTGGAGACGGGTCCGCGGGCCTTTTCTCCTTCCTTACCCGGAAGATCCAGCGCTCTCCCCCCGGTGTCGGAAGCACGCACTGCGGTTTCTTCCGCCCGGGGAGAGAGCCCTCCATTACTTCAATGCTCTTCCTCCGAGGAGGTCGATGTTATGAGTATGGAGAGTGAAAGCACACACATGGGGGAAAGAGATTCACAATTTATTTCCCCAGCATATGATGAGCTGGTGGATGTTATGTCACGGGCTGTAGAGAAATTAAATATTGAATGGCCATCTGAGAATAAAGGCGCTCGTCCTAAAAGTAAATTAGATGAGCGCTTTTTATCTTCCACGACATTATCTCCACCACGAGGGCTTCCCTTTTTTCCCGATCTTCATAATGAAATATCGAAATCGTGGAATAAACCTTACTCTTCACGACTTTTTAGCCCTCAAGTTAACACTTATTCGAGAATAAGAGGGCTAAAAGAGTATGGTTATGAGGCGATGCCCCAGGCGGAACAGAATTTAGCCAGCTATCTTTCGCCTGGTCCCGCATCGTCCCTGAAAGCCTCGGCTTTGCCCACTAGACCGCTTAAAGCCACCTCGGTTTTAGTGGGCAAAGCTTATACGGCAGCAGGTCAAGCTGGAGCATGTCTGCACACAATGGCAGTGCTTCAGGCTTATCAAGCTGACCTGCTGGGGGATCTGGATAGTAGTGAGGGAATTTCTCATGACGATATTCGAGAACTTCGTCGGGCTACCGATCTTTCTCTCAGGGCTACTAAGGAGACCGCCAGAGCAATTGGGCGGTCTATGGCAGCCTTGGTAGCTACTGAGAGACATTTATGGTTAAATCTGTCAGAGATTAAAGAAAAAGATCGAGCTTTTTTATTAGATGCTCCGCTTGAACCTTCTGGTCTCTTCGGCGACGCAGTCCACGCGGTCGTCGAGAGATTTCAGGAGTCTAAAAAGCAAGCTGACGCTTTTAAAAAGTTTATCCCTCGCCGTGTCCAGCCCCCTGGGGCTGCTGGGCGTGAGCAGCCCCAGCCGTCGAGCTCATCATATCGTGTGCATCAGAAAGAGAGTGTTGCATCTCGTGCACCTCCACGTAGAGACTGGAGACAGACGCAACCCTCTCAACCGAAGTCTTCTAAGTCGAAGCCGGATCTGAGGACCGTTCTTCAGGCGAAGAAGACTTCGGTTCAAAAAAAAAAAAAAAGGTCCTGATGTTCACGCATCAGGCCTGTGAGGACAGCCCCGACCGAAGTGGAGCGGTGTACACCTCATTTTACGGTGCCCGTTCCATTTCGGGGTCCTCACGAGACCGTTCTGCCAACCCTGCCACCCTCGGTGCTTCAGGGCGCAGCGGTCTCCAGCGAGTCGCTGATGCTATGCTGCGGCACAGCATCGGTTTCGCGCCCTCTGAGGGGGGCCTTAGAGCGGCCAGTTCAGGTAGTTCCTGCCATTATGTTTCAGGCTCCGGAATTGGCTGTCTCGATAACACCAGAGACCAGCCTCGAGAGGCTGGTTCCCTTAGTAAATTTTCTGGCAGCGTGGAAGCTTCTGCCGAATATTTCTCATTGGGTCCTGCAGATTGTAGAGAAAGGATACAGAATCCAGTTTGGTTCTCGTCCTCCTCGTTACAACGGGGTGCTGCCCACAGTGGTGCATCCCGAGCAGGCTCTGGTAATGGAGCAAGAGGTAAAGGCCCTGTTAGCAAAGGAAGCTATAGAACAGGTGTACTCACCCGACAGAGAGTCGGGTTTTTACAGCCGTTATTTCATTGTTCCAAAAAAGGATGGGGGGTTGCGTCCCATTTTAGATCTTCGTCTGTTGAATCGTTCAGTACAGAAACTCAAGTTCAAGATGCTGACACTCAAACAGATCGCGACTCAAATCAGATCCGAGGACTGGTTTGTCACGATAGATCTGAAGGACGCCTACTTCCATATCTCCATCCTCCCTCATCACAGGAAGTTCCTAAGGTTTTCTTTCGGGGGCAAAGAATACCAATATCGGGTTCTTCCTTTCGGTCTAGCTTTATCACCCCGCACGTTCACGAAATGCGTGGATGCAGCTCTAGCCCCTCTCAGGCTTCAGGGCATACGTATTCTGAACTACATCGACGACTGGCTGGTTCTGGCGGAATCAGAGCAGTCGGCGGTTCGGCACCGAGGTGTCGTTCTCGCTCATATGCAGATGTTGGGGTTGAGGCTCAACGCCAAGAAGAGTGTTCTTTCTCCAGTACAGAGAACCACTTTCCTTGGTGTGGTATGGGATTCAGTGACGATGCGGGCCACTCTATCGCCCGTTCGTGTAGCTGCTATCCTGACAGCCACCAAAGAGCTAAAGCTAGGCCAGTCACGCACTGTGAAACAGTTCGAGAGACTGTTGGGTCTCTTGGCGGCAGCGTCCAACGTGATTCCTTTTGGCCTGCTGTACATGAGACCTTTACAGTGGTGGCTAAGGACCAGAGGGTTCTCCCCGAGGGGAAACCCACTTCGTATGATCAAGGTCACGCGGCGGTGCCTTCGTGCCTTAATTATATGGAGGAAACATTGGTTCTTAACCCAGGGTCCGGTATTGGGAGCTCTTTGCCATCGTGTTACGATCTCGACAGATGCTTCCCTCACCGGCTGGGGAGCGGTAATGGAAGGCCGCTCGGTTCAGGGTCTGTGGAAAAGTCATCATCTTTCGTGGCACATCAATTGCCTGGAGATGATGGCTGTCTTCAATGCGTTGAGACAGTTTCTCCCAGACCTGAGGGGCCATCATGTGCTTGTACGAACAGACAACACATCAGTGGTCTCTTATCTGAACCGTCAGGGGGGTCTGCGGTCACGTCCGCTCTGCAAACTGGCGCCCCCAGATCCTCCTGTGGTCTCTGGGGAAGGTACTCTCCCTGAGGGCAGTGTATATTCCTGGGGACCAGAATGTGGGGGCAGACATCCTGTCGAGGCAGGAGCTGAGGCCAGGGGATTGGAGACTCCACCCCGAGGCGGTGGAGAAAATTTGGGAGTTTTACGGCCAAGCAGAGGTGGATCTGTTTGCGTCTCAGCACACGACGCACTGTCCACTTTGGTTCTCCCTTACTCACCCAGCCCCTCTGGGGCTGGATGCTATGGTGCAGACGTGGCCGAGGCTACGTCTGTACGCATTTCCCCCTGTTGCTCTGCTCCCAGGAGTTCTGGAACGAGTCCGCCAGTACGGAATAAGCCTACTGCTTGTAGCACCACGCTGGCCGAGTCGGATCTGGTTTGCGGACCTGATCCATCTCTTAGACGGTCCTCCCTTGGAGATCCCGATCAGGAGAGACCTTCTGTCTCAGGCCGGGGGCACAATATTTCACCCTCGGCCAGAGATTTGGAACCTGTGGGTTTGGCCTCTGAGGGGGCCCAACTCATAGAGAGTGGTCTCTCAGCTGAGGCTGCTGAGACCATCCTAAGCTCCAGAGCTCCAGCTACTAGGAAACTATATGCGCTGAAATGGAAAGTTTTTTCTGTATGGTGTCACCGACATCAGTGGGATCCGGTTAACTGTTCTGTGAACACAGTACTCGAGTTCTTGCAGGAGCGCTTTACGTCAGGTTTATGTCCTTCCACACTTAAGGTTTACGTGGCGGCCATTGCGGCTTACCACGCCCTGGTTGGGGGTACATCGTTGGGTCGAGACCCCCTGATTACACGTTTCCTTCGTGGCACACTGAGGCTGAGGCCTGCAACTCGCACTAGGGTGCCAGCTTGGGATTTGGCATTAGTACTAGAAGGCCTTTCTAGGGCTCCATTCGAGCCCTTAGATTCGGTTTCAGAGAAATTTCTTACCCTTAAGACTATCTTTCTGCTAGCTATTTCGTCCCTTAAGAGAGTTGGAGACCTTCAGGCCCTTTCGGTTTCCCCCACTTGCCTTGAGTTTGCACCGGGGATGGTCAAGGCATTCTTATATCCAAAACAGGGATACGTCCCTAAGGTGCCGACCTTGATTCCGAGGCCTATCGTGCTGCAGGCTTTCTGTCCTCCTCCTTTTACATCTGCGGACCAGGAAAGGCTGAACCTCTTGTGTCCAGTGCGAGCACTGGATACTTATGTTCATCGGACATCTTCTATGAGGAAGTCCGACCAGTTATTTATTTGCTTTGGATCACCTAAGAAGGGTCTTCCTGCTTCTAAACAGACGGTTAGCAAGTGGATAGTCGAGGCTATTTCACTTGCATACGAGCACTCTGACCATCCGTGTCCCTTGGTGGTCAGAGCTCACTCAACGAGGGGTATGGCGGCCTCTAAAGCCTTGTTATTTGGGGTTTCCCTCCAAGACGTTTGTGATGCGGCAGGCTGGTCCTCACCGCTCACATTCGTCAGGTTTTACAGTTTGGACCTGGATGCTGCCCCAGGTTCTCAGGTGCTTAGTGCTTAGTTACAACAGACTGACACTCAGGTACTTGGAATTCTGGCGCTTTGGGTATTCTCGTTCCCATGGCGTCGATGGACGCATCGTTGAGTTCCCTTCGTAAGGGAACGTCTCAGGTTACTATTGTAACCATAGTTCCCTGAGAACAGGGAACGAGACGATGCGTCACCCTGCCTTACTTCCTGCATCCCTGTGATCGGCTTGCTTCTGCAATTTTCGAAGCTAATGCCGGTTTGCAACCGGATGTGCTTTTATCATATCCTGGTCATGACGTCACCCGCCCGTGACGCTCATTCTTTCCATTGGACTAGTTGACATAGATGCTTCAGACGCAGTCACGCTGGGGGCGTTCCCATGGCGTCGATGGACGCATCGTCTCGTTCCCTGTTCTCAGGGAACTATGGTTACAATAGTAACCTGAGACGATTTTTGGACACCACATTTTTTTGATCGGAGCAATCGGGTGAACCAATTATTCAATGGGCTATTCTTAAAGAGAGCCATTAGGTGTGTTCGACTTCTGCTGTGCAGACCGATCGGAGTATGACATCAAAACTTGCGAACTATGCTTCCAACGGTGTCTCTAGGAACATTTAGTGCCTTCGCTACTTTTTTGTATCCTGTTCCTTTTTTGTGAAGGTGAAGACGATATCTTCTCTTAACTCTTTGAACCATTCTTTTGACGTAGCCATATGTCTAACATGTAATCAAACGTGACACTCAACAAACCAGTTCACATATTTCATGTGTTCTAGCTCAAGCACACCTGGTTCAACTAATGAAGCACTTGATCAGTTGCATCAGGTGTGCTTTAGACAACACCTGTTTTGCAGATTTGTGCTGTTTTGAGGGATTCTATACAGGGGGCTGAATATATATATATATCCTCCTGGGACCCAGGAATAGACTTTAAATATGATAATGATAATATATTATAATTTTAATTTAAATCGGACTACTTTTCAAATTGTATTTCATAAAGCAACATCTCAGGAAACCGTTGTGGGGTTTCAAATAAAAAAATGACTGGACATTGATTTCATTCATGTCCACTGTAGAGGACATCAGGACTTACAGCATGTTTATCAGGCATTTTGGGAGACACAACAAGTAAATATGGAAATAAATTATACATCAATATTCCTATGAAATATTATATATTATTATTAAAATGTATATAATTATTACTCAAATTATTACACTTCTTTTTTCATTAAATGTTACTCCAAGAACACATTAATGTGCGCATTAGACACAGTGTATAGATACATTGCATTGAATGGGAATATTAATTTATGGCCATTTTACCCACATATTGCATAAAGTAAAATGGTGTATCAATTCATTTCGTTATATTCTTCATAACGTAGTTGAGAATCATCTTTATACAAATTTTGCTTAAAAAAAATCCTGAAACCTAAAAAAAATTTGGTGATTGAAAGAAAATTTCCATTGTTTTTGCCTATACATATAATTTCATGTAATTTTATTTTTTTAAACAACTGAGTCCTGGTGTCCACTACAGAGTACATAGCATATGAATAAAATATCATTTTTCAAAAATGTTTTTTTTTACCATTTTTTCTTATGCTCTAAACAATGTGATGACATGGGGAAGAAAAATAAATTCAAAACAACTTTTTTTTCTGGGTCTCAGGAGGATATATATACATATATAACTGAAGAGAGATATGGGATAAGAGACAGAAAGCCTGAACAGACTATTCCAACCTTGGCAGGATTTATTGGCAAAATTGCCAATAATGTGTTAATCATAGTCTCCTGGTACTAGTTGTTATCAGAAACTGAATACTAGAATGTTTAATGTGGTTCCTATTCACCTTTAACAGGGTGACATTACTTTGTCATAACAACAACCTTGCTAAAAACAATCATACTAAAAACTTATTCACATACACATTTATATTCTATATCCTGATCTGCTATGTTCTTAGCACATGTTGCCATGACCTTGGCTATTGGCCTTGGTTCAGTTTTAATACTATAAGGACCTTAGATGGGCAGTAGAGTATATCTATATCTGGGCCCCTTAACAAGATTTATGGGTTCCTCCTTCAGAAAGGTTACATACGTTTTTGAATATGTTCTATGGGCTTGAGTGGTTTACCGTGATTGTGTGTGTGTGTGTGTGTGTGTGTGTGTGTGTGTGTGTGTGTGTGTGTGTGTGTGTGTGTGTGTGTGTGTGTGTGTGTGTGTGTGTGTGTGTGTGTGTGTGTGTGTGTGTGTGTGTGTGTGTGTGTGTGTGTGTGTGTGTGTGTGTGTGTGTGTGCATGTTAAGGGCTTGCAGCCCTAACAGTTGCACAAGTAAGTGTAGTGCACATGTTGTCATAGTACAGTAACCAGCCTCCCAATATTTAAGACCTGAGAAACTAAAGCCCTAAACGGTCTAGTAAGTGAACATGAAACAAGCTTGATTTTTAAGCACTTTGTTATGACACATTTCATTTTTCACACCTATTTTTGTTTTTGAAAGAAGTCTCTTATGCTTACAAAGGGTGCATATATGATCAATACTTTAATTTTACATACAATACAATAATTTATTCCTGTGATGCGAAAGCTGAATTTACAGCATCATTACTCCAGTCTTCAGTGTCACATGATCCTTCAGAAATCATTCTTATATTATTTGGTGCTCAAAAACCATTTCATAATCAATGTGCTGCTTAATATTTTTTGTGGGTAAATTTTTTCCCTGGATTATTTGATCAATAGAAAGTGTAAAAAACCGCATTTATTTAAAATAGAAAACGTTTGTAACATTTTTAAATGTCTTTAGTGTCACTTTTGATCAATTTAATGCATCCTTGCTGAATACATTTTTTAATTTCTTTAAAAAAAATCGTATTGATAAAATACGATTTTTACATTTTTAATTTGTAATGCAACCCCATAAATTCATAAACACACCTTCTCTGGAATACAATGTCATATGATGGAAAGTATGTGGTTTTCAATACTTTCTTATTGATGCTTTCAAGGTGAATTCATTTTTGTGAGTGACCTCATCTATATATCTGCTAGATAATATTATCTTGATGACAAATCAGCAGAATTTGCAACACATAAATAGCATTTTCCAGGCAAAAAAAATGGATGTACAAGATGTCCACTGAACATTTTCGGAAACAATGTGGCACTGTCCCAAAAGGCCAAGTGACAGTTCCATCAACTAGCCAGAAACTCTCTTGAACCCTGTGAAAGGTAATTCAGAGAAGCAATGCTGATTTAAAGGGTGTCATGTCAACTCAGCCAGACCCAAACCTCAAGGGGATATACAGGGTGTTCACAGATTACCTGTTGGACTATGGCTCACGTACTTACAGGAACTATTTTAAAATCAATAAACGTATTCAATGAAATTGAATATATCCGATAGTATTCAATATTAAAAAATAAAGGTTTTATACATACCACCATAGATCGAAAAATTACCAAACACATTAACTAGAGCAGACTTTGGAAGAAAAGGAGTTGGATGACGACAGCTGAAATGAGGAATGGTCAGTTTTCAGTTACTGTGGAAAAGATTGTGAACATATCTGAGGACACTGTTACCATAAAACGCCTCACCAGCATGCACAATTATGAGATCACGGGTGTAGTAGAAGGTTAAAGGGGTTGTGTTTGCATGAGGGTGTGTAAGTGTTTATCTGTGTGTGTCTGTACTCTGAAATAGATGGTGCCGAGGTGCTGAAAGAACTAATTTCAGATGGGATGATGAAACCAGAGCCCAGAATGAAGCTTTCAGTATGGAAACATTAGCCAGCACATTTGAGCTAACCAGTAGTCACCCATAGGAATCATGCTATGACAGGATGTTCTTTCATATTCACCACCAATCCAAAACATTAACATTAATTAGACCTTAATATAGAGGTACCCGACACTGAAAAAAATAATCCTGTTAAAATCATGTTAAAAAAAACAGCAGCTGTGGTTGTCAGAAATTCACTGTAAAAATTACAAGGTGACCGTGTTTCATGCTAACGGGATGGCATATTAATGCCTATGATTTTTTTACAAATTATAACCAAATATATCAATAGTTCATATAATGTTAATTATCTGCTTTCAACATTACAGTATAATCATCAATATAATATTACAGGTGGTACAATAGAAAGCTACACAATGAATCAGAATTCACTGCATGATGTGGTCTGACCATAGAACATGTCTAATAGCCATCTATAGATGGTGAAATTAATTAACATTCATAAACTTACATGTAGCCATGCAAAGTTACAAAGCACAAAGTCACTTCCAAGGCAGTTTTTCTCTTTATCAGTGTCACTGTTTCTGAATCCATGAAAACGCCTCCATTGTAGTCTTGAGTTTTCTTCCAGAAACAAACACGTATTCCTCATTTAAATAATTCCCGCCCAAAGCATATGCAAAATAAAGGGTGGGACCTGGTTGGGTTGAGTGTTAAAAACTCGTGGTTATGGTGAGGGGCGTGACATTTAAGAAACACACATGAAGCGGTTGACCAATCACAACACACTGATCCAGCCGACCAATCAGAGCACATTGCGCTTTTTAGAAGGAGGGGCTTCATAGAGACAAGAACTAAACAAAGGCTGCATCCGAAATCACATACTTCCCTACTATATAGTAGGCGAAAAACAGTATGTGACAAAAGAAGTATGTCTGAATTCACAGTACTCATAAAAGAGGCAAAAAGTGTCCAGATCACCTACTACTTCCGGCGAGATTGTGAAGTGTGCATACGATGGAGACTTAACTATCCCATGAGGCCACAGGAGAGAATTTGTGAATGACAGTGAAGAAGTACTGGTAGATCACATGATAAAGACAACATGACAGATGCAGTACATTCAGATTACGTTCATACACACACTCATTCTATAAAATACTTTTTTGGCAGCCGTGAAGTAATAACTTAATAAGAACCTACTCAAGAGAGTATGTGGTTTCAGACGCAGCCAGAGTGTTACTGACAGACTGGGAAGAGAGGTGCTGCAACACTGTGAAATATGTGAAAAATAAGGAGTTTTTTGAACATTCAAGAATGAAAACCTCAAAAACAAAAATAATAAATCTTTAATATAATAAACAGAATGCACAATATATAATGTGATTTATTCTTTGATCTGACACTAAACCTAGATGTCTAAAATAAGACGCAGCGGGTTTCATGCAAGCTGAAATTACTTGTAGCCTGAGCTCCCTCTGCCATGAAGACATGATGTTATCGTGACCTTTTAAGAACTGAAGGGCTCCTGGGAGAGTCTGTCCTCTAGCGCTGAGTGTTAGGTATTCCCCCAAGCCCTGGGGGGCATTTATTCTTGTTATATTTAATTAGTTATCTGTTAACAGGACCCCTCACTGTCCACATAATTTATGCTGCCAGACAAGGACAAATGGTGCCATGTCAGCTGCCGATAATGTAGCTACAGCTAGTGCAAGTACTACAATAATGCTTGAAGGGGAAGGGATGAAAAGGGCGAACAGTTTATCTAAGTTCTGTGCAAATGACACCTATCATCATGCCTATCATAAGTGTTTGTAACGCGGCCAGCTTTCTCTCTGTCTCTCTTTGTGTCCAAATTGTTATTGATTGAAATTGGCCTCTGGTGCTTAAAGGAATTTGGTCTGTCACTATGTTGGACCTGGACATAAACCAGAGTCAGTGAGAAGGATATTGAGACGAAAAGAGGAAGAGAGGAAAACTGAGATGAGCAATAGGACTAGCAGTAAGTGTGAAAGTATTATTCTATTCTGTGTCTTTCACTGCAATTAACTGTTCAGGACTTTGTTTCCCAAAAGCATCATAAGCCTAAATAGACCGTATAGAAACCATTTGCATCAAAGGGTTTCTACAATTTGCTTAGGCTTATAATCTTTTGGGAAACACAGCTCAGGCTTGACCTTCTGGTTAACTGAGTTTTGCCCATGTGGTCAAGTAACGTCACGGGTTTCCATCTCTTCAAAATTACAGTAGTTATGGCATGAACACAGTATAAGCTTGTTGTTTTGGTTCACGAGGAACTGTAAAAGGTGCCTACTGTTTCTGTTGCGCTGCACGGTGACTGACGTCTGTCTAAAGGCCCCAATATACTTCAAGCGAAATCGAAGAACAAACTGATGTGATGCCATTTCGAACAAAAGCGACCGAAACGAAATTCGTACGTTTTGGGAGTTCTCAGAAGCTTGTCAAATCGAATGAAACTTGAGTATGAAACGCGCCGATGAAGTGTGATGTCTGCACGAGCAGGTACACGGAGGTATGGAAATACATACGTTGACAGGCAGGTCGGACATCTTATCATTGCATTTGGTTCGAATGTGACATGATCCTTCAGAAATCATTCTAATATATGCTGATTTGCTGCTCAAGAAACATTTCTTATTATTATCAATGTTAAAACAGTTTTTCTGCTTAATGTTTTTGAGGAAACCGTGACCTCTTTTTTTTCAGGATTATTTTAGGAATATGAGGTAACAAAATTTATTTGAAACAGATTTTAAACAATTTTTGTAACAATGTAAAAGTCTTTACTTTCCTTGCAAAAGAAAAGTGTTATTTTCTTTTTCTTTTCTTTTTTACCTTACTTATCCCAATCTTTTGAACAATATCCACCAGAAAGGAAGATGCATGAAAAACAGGTTAAGTGATTTATTAAGTGATTTATCAGATATGACAACCTGCTGGGACTTACTGCGTGCATTATGTGTTTTACATGATCTTTGACGTTGTCAGCCACATAACACAGCTTCTCTGGGACACTTAATGGAGTCTGATCTGCAATATGATGCACCGAGAGGGATCAGGGGGTTTCCTCATAACCTTAAAAATACTACACAAAACAAACTTGATTGGATAAAGTCAGATTCCATTAAAGCTAATGGTTTTCTATGAAAGATGAAAGTGATTAAAATAAGATTTGATCTACATCTCAGATAAGACCTATAGTATATGAACTTGTTTAAATCTTTAAAGGGATAGTTCCCAAAAATGAAAGTTCTGCCACCCTCATGTTGCTCTAAACTCGTAAAACTTTCGTTCATCTTCAGAACACAAATGAAGACCTTTTTGATGAAATCTGAGAGCTTTCTGTCCCTCCATTGACACCACTTTGACACTTCAAAATGTTTATAAAGAGATTGTAAATAATGCATATAATTGAACGAATATAATTTCTGAAGAGACACGCTCGCTTTATATGATGAACAGATTAATTTAGGCTTTTATTCACATGTAAACATTAATTAACTCACACAACAGTTGTGGTAAACAGAAGCATGTTCGCCTGTGTGAGAACCACTGAGATTCATTCTCGTGTAAAGCAGCACGTTTGAGCAGTTAATGACAGAATTTTCAATTTCAATTTAAAATTTCACCGAAAGCGAATAACAGCTCTCCGGTTACTCTTTGAGTCATGACATTACCAGCATCCCAAACCAATCTCTTTCTCATGATCACAACTAAATTACAAGTTACAAAAGCTAAAATCAACAATGCAGACAATGCAATGTTTTTTGAAAATCATCATGGTAATACATCATTGATTTACTAAATGTCTTAACAAGAACGTAATTTAACGAACAAGAAAATAAATGAACCAGGGCCATTCCACCGAATGGGTGACATTTGCTTGTTGTAACTCTTCAAAATTAAACTTTATTTTTTATCTTTTTTCAACACTGAATCTAATACTGCACATATTTAACTATTCAAAATGTGTATTGGTCAATCTCAGGCAACTTTATTTCATTTTTTACAAGGTTTCTAATCAGAAAATGGACGAATGTTTTCTCAGTCCTTTGTTTTCCCCACAAGAAAGTGTTTATTTTAAAGAAATTGTTGGTTATATGTTCAAATAATTGATATTTGTGACAAAAAAAATCACTATATATTAAGGCAAGGTGTATTTCAATAAAAAACAAGACCGAAGACCGAACCCTCAAGTTTATAATTTTTAAAAATAATTTAATTTATTAAACAATTGTATAAATGATGGACCAAACAAAACTGATAAAACAGTGGTTTAAATTTATTTTTTTTAGAAAAAAAATAGTAACAGGAATGAACATTGGGTAACAGGAATGAGTGTCCATATGTCTGTGTATGGGAGAGTGTCTAGATGACTGTGTGTGCATAAGATTTCTGTGTTGAAGTGATGTACTATGTGCTAGTAGTACTTTACATTGAAGGAGGTGGAAAGAGAAAGAATGAGAGAGAGAAGAAGAGAGAGGGAGGGAGGGAGAAAGAGGGAGGTTAAGACAAAAAAGGGGGAAAAGAGAGGGTTGCGGGTGTATTTCGCTCCTTCCATTGCAATATGCCATAGGTGGGTGTTTCTGGCACCTGTATGGGTTTTCTCCATCTTCTACAAAATATAAGAAAGACAAAGACAAAATGTTAAAGTCACCTCATGGTGAACTGGCTTCCTGGAAGTATGGTGTTCACATTGTAAAACTAATGCTAATGTCTACAATATAAGTAATTGCAACCTTAAAACTCATAATTCAGCTGAATAGTATTATATCAACTAATATTTACAGTATTAAATCAACAAAACAGAGGACTCTACTCACTCCTGTTACTTTAATTCACTCCTGTTATTTTTCATATAAGTAACAGGACTGAAAGTAACAGGATTGAGTTTTTAAGGAAAAAGTTATCAAATACATAGCATATGGCCACCATAGACTGTAAAAAATAGATGGCCACATAGCATACATGCTAATAGCATGAGGACACTGAGAAATTTCTAGTGGCTTACCAAAAGTTAATATTTAAAAAAAAAAAAAAAAATTAAGAAATAATTTAGGTAACAGGACAGTATGTTGAGATTTACCTTCTCAGTCAGTTACAATTTCATCAAATATAAAGAAATTAAAATGAGAGGACTTACTTTCGGTCTTCCCACTGCCTTCAGAAGATCCAGATGATGCAACTTCCTGTTGAAAATGTGTCTTGTGGAATATTCCACATTTTTCAGAGGGGGGGGGGGGGGTGTTAGGGTAACAGGACTGAGTGAAAACCCTGGGACACAACTAAAATGTGTATTTTATCTAAAATATTAGATAAAATATAGCTTTCTCATGGAATTTTTTTACAGCGTATATTGGATATAAAGTCACACAACAATGCAAACAAATTAAGATTTCTGAAGGATTTTAATAATCATATTTCATGGTAAAGTTTAGAGATAGAGAGTGGGGACACGCAGAAAATGCTATTTTTTAGTGTTCTATGTAGTTTTTATTAATGTTTTTATTTATACATTTTAAATTTGTAGTTAGCTTAATGTGCAGGACATTTTGCTTAATAATAAAATGCATTTAAGAGTTAATTTTCATGCAATTTTATACATATAATGTCCTGGGGACAGGAATGTCACCCTTTCGGTGGAATGGCAAAGAATTCAAGTAATAAAAATCTATACATATTTGTTTGAATACATTTTCTTTCAAAACTGCAGTGAGACAGTCAATGTGTGATAGAAAGATCAGTTCAGCTGCAGAAATGTGAGAGAGACATGATTGGTGTGCCAAAATCTCTGACCTTGTGACAAGGATTAGATGTCAAGAACATCAACATGCAGCAAGTCTGAACTTCAGAATATCAGATTATGACTTAATTTAAGTTAAGGTGCTTTGTCACACTAAATGTGAACCATGACGCATGCAAAATTACGTAGAGAGCATAAAAATGCTAAAATACATAAATATATGCCTTCATTGTAATATATGGGGGTGAAACGTCTTTGCCTGAGCCAGCAGAGTCTCAAAAATGAAAACACTGCCATCTCCTGGATATCATTGAAGGAAAGGACTCCGTCTCTGCTGTTTACAAGAAAAGGCATAAAGCCGGTCTCTCTTTTTCTACGGTGCAAAAAAGTTCACTCTTTCCGCGAAATAATAAGTCTGTACGCAATAAGTGAAAGTTTGAGACTTTTCCGTATCACGAGGATTCTGGTTTGATTGGTTTTCCTGACTATATATGTTGTTCTACAACTCGTCGATCGAGTAGTCACGTCTGAGACGCAAACCGACCGTCCTCTGAAATCGGAGCGTTATCTTCATCGGATGCATTTCCATCGTAAGATTTTACATATTAAAATACGAGGTATGTTACTGTGGTGCATTGCAATGGTGTTCTATAGCGCTTTTAATGTAAATGTGGCGATTTATTTGTCGAATAAAGTGCTTGTTGCTCTGTAAAATGACGACGCCGACTAAGAGCGCGGTAGCCTAGCAAATGATACTCAATGGCGAAGCTGCAGAGCCCGAGGCCTGCACGGATCCAGTTGATTTAACTACCGATCTGACCATCAGATCACCAATATTGCGTATTTCGTGCATTTAAACATTGCTTTCATTTCTGAATGAGATCCACTGGCCACAAAACATCACGCAAACACCCCATCCAGACTATAACGCCATTGAAATGATCGACGGTCGATCTTGCGGTGTCGTAATGGGAGCGTTATAGTTTTCTGTTTGGTTATAACGCTTCACGGTCGATCGGTCAGCTGTTCAGTCTCATCACAAATACGTGTTTTGGCAGTTGTTTGCAGTTTGATATTATTTAGTGGCATTACATGTGCTCCAATTTTGCTACCCGGGGAAATTAAGCAGATGCTGGGTTATAACATCGTCTTGTGTTTGTGTATTTCTTCAGAATGCCCCAAAAATGGCTCTGCCTAGTGTCCACTGTCCAGTGATAGATATTTAATACAGGTGTAGGCCTGCTATCAGAAATGGCTGCTGTTCAGTGGACATTTTGTGTTCAGTCGCTGGATGGCGGCCTCACGTCTGAGACTTTTTTTTTGTGCAGTGAATATTTTCCTTTAAAAAACACCTCATGGTGAGTCATGACAGTAAACGCAATACAAAACCCAGTCTTATTGGTTTTCAGATGCATGGTGGTTAATAGTTTTTTTTTATGTTCATTCAAATTCTGATATTGAGACCAATACCTTTAAAGTTTTGTATAAGAATGTTTGGAATTAAGCAATTATATCAGAATACTGATATCCAAATTGACCTCATTTACTTAATTGTCTCATTGTGCATAATTTTGTTAGTTCAGGTTATTCATGAGAAAAATGTGTTTATAATATTTTTTCTTTTTGACTGACATCTGCACTGTTTTGATATTGTTTTAGGCTACTTTTTAAAATAACATTGTAAATCCGATGAAATGGAAATGTATATATTCTTCCATTTTGTGACAGATATCATAGAGTAACAGATTATTGAGAAAAAAATGTAGAGCTGGGACTCGTTGACTGGATTTTGAGATGTGGGCATTGGACAAAAAATTGAGGCAGCTTATAGGGATAGTTCACCCAAAAATGAAAGTTTTGTCATCATTTACTCACCCTCATGTTGTTTCAAACCTGTGTGAGTTTCTTTCTTCTGTTGAACACAAAAGATATTTTAAGAGAATATTAAAGAATGTCAGTAATCAAGACAACTGACGGTAGCCATTGACTTCCATAGTATTTTTTTTTCCTATTATCGAAGTCAATCGTTACTGTCAACTGATAGATTACCAACATTCTTTAAATTTCTTTCCTTTTAATGCATGCCTGCAGGGACAGGGCTTAAGCAGACTAAATTATTGGAGAATTTATTTCTGATTAAAGATTAGGCCTAAGGCAAGATAAAAAAAAATCAAAGCATAAGATAAATGACACGCATTTGAAAAATAGATAGGCTATGGTGAACTTTTGTTTCTTGCCGACTTTATTTCCTGTTAACTAAGGTTATGCCAATTATGGCCATTAAGGACAGATTTTTTTTTAATTCTAATGGAATATAATTATGTCCTGCCCTACAATGTTTATTTTTAACTTAGAAAAAAATTTGATATTATGGAAGATAAATGCCGTTTCTTGTTGACTTTAACACTTTCATTTGATTGTCTTGACACTTTTACTATTTGAAAAAAATATTGAGGTTGATGGGGTGAGATGAATTGTTGGGCTTCACCATTCACATCTTTGCTTTACTTTGTGTACTGTGTTTCCCAAAAGCATCATAGGCCTAAGTAGATTGTAGAAATCTTTTGGAAAACACCCTTCTTCACTTAGAATTTGTTGTTGTTTTGAGAATTGTTTAGTGCAGCAGCTCTTTAGTTTATTTTACAGCAGTAGATTATTTTAGTCTCTTTATTTTTTCATTAAGCTTTTCAGGAAGATGAATCACCCTAGTGTGATCTTTGTTTACGTGGAAGGATAATATTGACCGTTCAGACTCCCAAGTTTTATTTTGAAAAGTCAGCATTGACCTCAAAAAAGCTCAAGATACTGCTCTCAGTATTCATAAAATAGGCTACATTTGTCTAATATCTATGAATTAGCAGTCTGACCTATCATGTTGTCCTGTCTTAAGGCATGTCTGTCCCTCCCTATTCATATCCAGGCCAAAAAAGAAAGAAAACCACTAAAACTCCTGCATGAATGTTTTGTAAAGATACTCTAAAACTGTGATATTATTTTCCTTTGTCTGTCTTGTCCTTTTTGCTTGCTGTTTTCTTCTTCAGTGAAGACATGGAAACCTGTTTTAATCCCTTGAAGCTGGAGATTTGAGAGTGTGACAGAAGGGGAAAATGGTCGCAGCCGTTTTGCAGTTTCTGTGTGAGGACGTGAAGACGACTAAGCCAATAACACTTTCTGTGTGTTTTTTTCCCCTAATTTTTCCAGCTTTTCATTGTTCTTGGAAAGTTTTGTGCCCCCTGTTGCAAATTCCCTGAGACATTTTGGGAGTCTGCCGGTCTTAGGCCCCGTCTCCCTCCAGTTGGCACAGATAAAGACTCAGTTGGCACTGCACCAGCTGAATGCAATTGCTGGCACAAGCGTCACTCCGTCTGCAATTGCAACACCTGCTTTGACCTTGCTCAACTTGCTTAAGGTCACCATGTCGCATCCATTGTATAATCCCCGTGGAGGGTTGTTCCCCAGCGCTCAGAGACCTGTTGTGCCCGGCCAGTATGGTCTTGGATCACAGCCTCGAATGGAGCTGGGGTCAGCCCGTCTTGCCCCAGGTTCAATGTCTGGTTCTCGTGGCGGATTGGTCAACCAGCCCTTCTCACTAGGACAACGGCAGTCACAGATTTCCCCAGATCTTGGAGCCGCCATAGACCAGAACCTTCGGGGAGCCCGCGAGGAAGTGCGCCTTCTCACTCAAATGCTCCAGCAACCGAAAAAAATAGATCCACGCATGAGAAAGGACACAAGGGATGATGTGCTTTCCTCCGGAGGGAACATCTTTTCTGGGTCTTCGAGATCTGATGAGGTGGACTGGTCCGTATACCAAGGCCCCAGCAAGCTCTTCGGATCGTCAAGCTTGGATCGTCCTTCCAGTTCCTCACAGCTGTTCCAGTCTCCGGGTTTTGGCGGAGGATCAGGCGGTTTGGACAGCCAACCTCCACCAGAACAGCGGCCTTCACGTTACACCTCTGAAAGTGCCAGCAGCATTCTAGCAAGCTTTGGACTCTCCAATGAGGACCTAGAGCTTCTAAGTCACTATCCAGATGATCAGCTGACTCCTGACAACCTACCGTTTATTTTGCGGGACATCCGTATGCGTAAAGTGAAAAGAGACGTTGATGCGAGATCTCAAGTCATTGACTATGGACATTCTAGTAAATTTGGCTACCCCGAGGAGAGCGCGGATGGCTATGCAAGTGAACAACACCTGCCTAAAGAGTCACCAAAGTATGTGAGTGAGGTCTCTAAACCACCCTTCAGTGGCATGGACATCACAAAGCATCCTCAACCGTGCCAGCCAGCTCCAGTCCCTGTTCCAAAGCTTCAGAAACCTCCAACAGTAGATCCAAGACTCGTGAAGACGATCCCAGTGAGACCATCTGCATCCCAGACTGTTCTGCCAGCCCCCAGTCGACCTCCTGCGCAGATGCCGCCTCAACTTGGTCTTCTTCCAATGATGGCCATGGACAATATGTCCGGAGGTCCGAATGCCAACTGGATCCCGTTCCTTTCGCCTCCAATTAACGTGCCCACCACCAAGAGGCTTCCGACTCCTACCATGATGAATGATTACTCAGCAGCTACTCCAAGAATCTTTCCACATACATGCTCTCTATGTAACATTGAATGTGTCCAGATTAAGGTGAGTATCTTCTTACCCAGTAGTGCCTCATTTGAAAGATGTTTGCATTATTTTGCATTAATCGGTGTATGTAAAGGGTCTCGATTGCTGTTTAATTCATTTCGATGTGTTGGTGAACTTTGAGCTAGAACTGTACTAAATTTAAATCTGAAATAAAATATCAGAAACCTATAATGAAATTTTAATGTTTGTTAACTTCAGTTGCTCAATAATTGTGCAGTTCATTGTGGGTAAAAAAAAAAGCCAATAAGCTGATGTAAATAGAGTAGATAATACAGCTGGTAAACCATGGTTGAAATTGTCTACTCCAAGCCATTGCCAGCTTCAGAAGAAAATTAATCGGTCCGTTTTCTGGGAACCTGGGGAAGCCTGATGAAAAACCATTTTGCTGAGACCTAGTTTAAGACCTTGGACTGGCTGAAAAAAAGTATTGTGAAGGCAGACCTGATGACTTTCCACAGTGCTGAAGACAAATGGAAGATTGGTGATCTCCATCTCCGTAATACCTGAAGAACACACTTTGGACTTTTTTTTTTCATGTTGAAGTTTTGTCGTGACAATCATGAACATTTTTTTAATGCACTAATGAGACTATAGTGGGTTAAACAAGCTTTATCTTACTTTTTGACCTTTGGTATTTGGTTTTTTTTTTTTTTTTTTTTTTTTAGATCTATTTACAGATCTTGGTCATCTGTTACACCAATTTTTTTTATAATCAATTGCACTATTTAAAACACTTAATAATTAAAGCATTATTTTAAAAGCAAAGACATGTTAAAGTATCTTGTTTTGTTTTGTTCACAGGACTGGCTTGAACATCAAAACACAAATCTTCACATTGAGAGTTGTAGGCGTCTTAGGAAACAGTGAGTGTTTTATGATTTGCTCCTATTGCTCATGTTCTCCTGTACCTAAGAATTCCTTAGGAGAATTTAACTCATTTAGGCTAACTTAACGAAAAGCCTTATATTTATTTTATTATAGATACCCTGACTGGAATGTTGAGTCTGTCTCAGTTTCAAGGTAAATACCTACCAAAATCAATCTAGAGCATTTAGGTCTAATATATGTATATATATATATATATATGTGTGTGTATCTTATACTTTAAGACAATTGTCCATTTAAATGTCCATCATCCACAGACCTGAGCCCAAATCAGAACACAGCAGCTCAAAGCGGCACACCCGATCACACTCATACTCCAGATCCCCCAGCCCGAAGCGGCACCATGACTCTTCAAGCCGTCGTAAACGATCCCGTTCACGCTCCCGATCCCGAAGCCCTAGGAGGTACCGGCGTAGCAGAAGTCACAGCCGGTCCCCCCATAGGAAGTCTCGAGGAAGTCCCTACAGACGAAGGTCCCGTAGTCCTCCATCTCAACGATCAAGGTCTCCAGTTTACAGTAGGCGCTCTCCTGCACGCCGTTTGAGTCCCCGCCGGAGCAGCCCGTCCCGGCAGCAGAGATCCAGCAGTAGTGAACGACTGGCCATGAAACTCATGTCATCAGGTATGATAATTTATTACAATGCTCTTGCAATGCAATGTATCATTTATTTTGCTTTCAAATCACTTGGTGTACTACTACATGAAGTTCTTTTTTTCCCCACAGCTGAGCTTTCCTCAATTACAGACAGTAATACTTTGAAGGCTGTGGTGAAGTCCTTGGCACCACACCTGCTGGCTGAGCTAGCAAAAAAGAAGAGTGTTTCCTCTACTTCCTCACCAAAGGGAAGCAGCAGTAGCTGGAAACGGCCTTCACCACCTAAGAGAACTGAATACTCCAAGTCAAGCAGAACCTCTGTAACAAAGACCCCCAGCACTCCGAAGGTACATCTTCATACAGCAGTTACATGCAGTTGTAAATGTGCTTGATCCTTCATTACTTTGGCTTTAAGGTCATTATATTGTTGTAATTGCTGCAGGGTCATTAGAAAACTCTTTTGAAAAAAAGGATAAGAGTATCTGTGCTAAAAATATGAAATCTAATTGCTATCTTTTTTTTTTTGCATGATATGAAGCCTAAAGCCAGGGATGCCCCGGGCACATCATGCTTGCTGAGGCTCATTGGACTTCCTCATGGCACTACCAACAAAGAACTGTCTGATGCCATTGAACCTTTTGGCAAGATTTACACTGCCATCCTCCTGAAGGCGATTCGAGAGGTAAACACTGCAATATTGTGAATTAATATAACAATTTAACATAACTTTTCTGTTTTAATTTATTCTAAAATGTAATTTATTCCTATAATGGCGAGATGAATTCTCAGCTTTAGGCTTGCTGCGATAGTCGGCCACACACTGATTAAATAACTTGCCCAGCCCTCCACCGTTGTTTTTTTTTTTTTTTTTTTAAGTAATAAAAATAATTTAGTTCCGTTAGAGAACACACACTACAATTAAAAACTGAACGTGCCTGCTTAATTTAGCGTGAGTCCCAGCACAGATCAGCAGCAGGAGTCAGATTTCACTTGACGAGAGTGAAGCAAAACTGCAAGCTTACTGACAACACGGTGGCGGAAGATTTGGTTTCAAAACAAAATGTAAAAGCACCTATTAGGCAATATTTTGAATTTAACCCCAGTGCTAATTGGGAACCTGCAAACATTGAGGCAATCTGTAAACTTTCCCTGATGAAGGTGGCAACTTCCAGTGGAAACACTTCTAATTTACACACACACCTTCAAGCGTACCACAGGAATGAGTCTGCCATGCTTAATCCTTTTGATAACACCATCTTGTTTATTTTGTTAATAAAAGTTCTATGTTTAATATAAGCGAGTTTGTCATTATACTGTTTTGTTGTTGCGTTTTTCATTAAGAGTAATAAGGAAATTGCCGCTAATTTGTGAAAGCAAACGTTTGTGATTATTCCTCTCTTCAGGCCTCTGTGTGTATGGAGAGAGAGGAGGATGCCAAAGCTTTGCTCAACTTTAAGAACCTGACAATTCGTGGTCAGGTCATTAAGATCTGCATGGAGAAGGTATGTTTGACTCTGTCAAGTCTACTTCGAGATGTGAACTATACCAAGCCCTGGCATTAAATCTGACCTGTGCGCTTTTGTAGGATGCAAGAGATGATGATGATAGGCGAAAACTTGTTAAGAAGTAAGTTCTCATGCATGCAGTCATTTTGCAGTGCATCTAAAAATAAAACAATTATTTTTTAAAGAGATATATATATATATATATATATATATATATATATATATATATATATATATATATATATATATATATATATATATATATGCCTGTTTTGAACATTTTACAAATGGTTCTGTGAATGTATTTGTGACTTATAGAAAAGAGGTGACTATGACAAAACCAACTCAGTCAGCGAAAGTAAAGGGTTCAAATCCAGTGAAGGGTTCAAATCCAGTGAAGGGTTCATATCCAGTGAAGGGTGCAAATCCAGTGAAGGGTGCAAATCCAGTGAAGGGTGCAAATCCAGTGAAGGGTGCAAATCCAGTGAAGGGTGCAAATCCAGTGAAGGCATCTCAGCCAGCTAAAGCAAAAGAGTTTCCAGGTTTCAAGACACCTCAAGTAACCAAGGGAAAACCGAATGACCCCAAAAAGATGGTACAGACAGCTAAAGTTAAACCCACTGTTAAGGGTTCAGGTAAGTTACTGCATCTTCCTTTGTTGTTGTTTCTGTGGTCATGTTGGACAATCTGTATAACATTTGTTTGTGTAATTTGGCAGAGACCGCAGTTGCCAAGAAGTTTTTAAAGAAGGTATGTTATTTGGTGTTCTCCCTCTAAACTGCATATACACATACTTATAATATATATATGTGTGTGTGTGTGTATATATATACATTTTTTACAAATAATAGCTACTTCCACCTTCTTTCTTTGACTACAGGAAGTACCCTGGAGGAAGAATGTAGTCGAGATTACGAATCTTCCAGAGGAAGGGGTTACTGAGGATGACCTTACCAATCTTGCTAAACCATATGGGTTAATTGCAACTCCTGTTATATCAATCACTCAAAAGAAGGTAATAAGATTAAAGGTGCTGTATGTAATTTTTTTGACTGTAATAAAGCATAAAAACACAATAATATGTTTGCAGAGATTTTGGAAACCTGCTAAGTTAAAATACGTGTTTAAAAAATGCTACAGCCAGTTACTTTGCTTTGAAATGTGCGTTCTCAATAGAATTTTGACATTAGTCGACATTTGTCGGAAAACGCAGCATATCGCAGCTATGGAAGCCTGCAAACAAACTAGATCAGAAATCTAAAATTTGGTAGCCTTGATATCCATCTAAAAAAATTAAATTGGCAAATTCTTTCCATGATAGTTAAACAATGATTTTCTGCTAAAGTTAGCTGAGGTATCCACACTACTAGAAGGGATGGATATGAGCTGGTTTATAATTTGCGAACAATAAAAACATTCCTAACGTATACATTAGCTGATTAACTTAGTGTAAGGCTCGTCGTCAATAGCGCTGATTCCTACTTCCTGTCTTTGTTGAATGACATACTGCAAAAATTACATAAATCTTTAATTTAAAAAATGGACGGTGTCTTTATTATATTGTTATTAGTATTTATTAATCATATTGTTTTATCATATTGTATTATGTATTTTAACAGTATTTTAATGTTTTTTTAGGCCTACCTGCAGATGGCCAACACAGAGGCAGTTGAAACAATGGTGAAGGCCTTCTCTGAGAACCCAGCTAAAGTGAAAGAGAAAGAGATAACCGTAAAGATGATGGTGCAACCTATAGACCTGAACTACACCGTGAGTGTGCACTCCATCTCTGTGTCACATTATGAAGAGGAAAAAATATTTTATAAATGTCCTAGAAACATAGAAATCGTTGGTTCTTACCCCAGTTTTATTAAAGCAACTGTTTGCAGTTTTGTGTATTTTTGCACCTTTAGAGCCCCCTATTACAGGCCACTTTGCACATGATATACATTTGACAGTGTCGAGTTCTACATTAAAAAAACATGGCTGGCTCTCAAGAGGCCGGGTTTTACATCGCCTCTACTAATTGCGTTTAGAGGTAAAGGTGTTTCCTGTTGAAGCAGAGTCCAATGGACTCTATACCTGGACAACACCGGGTGGTTAGTGCAGTTGTCATACCTTGTATGGTATGACTGTATAGGGCAGTCATGGCCTAATGGTAGCAGAGTTGGACTGGTGACCCAAAGGTTGCTGGTTCAATTCCAGTACCGGCAGGAATATGACTGAGGTGTCCTTGAGCAAGGCACCTAACCCCCAATCGCTCCCCGGGCGCCACTCAAGGCTGCCCGCTGCTCCGGGTGTGTGTATCCACGTTTGCAGTGTGTGTGTGTTCACTACTCACTACTCTGCTCCTAATGTGTGTGCACTTACTTGGATGGGTTAAATGCAGAGGTCAAATTCCAAGTATGGGTTACCATACTTGGCCAGCACGTGTCACTTTCACTTTCACTTGTAGACATTTTCAACAGGTAGAATTTGTTGAACGCATCGATGGAAGGGAGAGATGCCAACATCTTTCTTCCTTCAGACAAAAAGTCAGTGATGAAGGACTGAAATAATTCAGTCGTTATTTCAGTGAGGATTTCAGTTAATTTGTTTGGGTCAGAAATCCCTTCAGTTGACCAGGAAAATACCTTTTAGTAGAGAGAGCAGCAGTCAGTCGATTTAAAGAGCGACACCAAATTGCGACACCTCAATAACTCCTTGCTCTCTGCGTTCGTTGTGATTGAGTGTGATGACTGAATATCCTCAGTTGTCTGACTACGACGTAAAATTACTTCAATTAGCCTCAACTCATCTGTGCGAAACCGGGTTTTCAGAACTGCTGCCTTGTAAATCAAGTACCAAAATCGGCTCCACGTGGAGAATGACATCAGGCTTGCGCTGTCCAACATTGAACCATGAATTGTGAAATTGCCACATAAAAGGAGAGGCTTTTGGGAGGCTTTAGTTCCAAAAGTTTGAGAACCTCTGGTGTAGAGTATTACAGAGTTTTCAACTCTGGCCCTCGAGGTCCACTTTCCTCCAGAGTTTTGCTTTAACCTTGATCGAACACACCTCCCTGTAACTTTCTAGTAAGTCTGAAGACCTTGAATGGCTTGTTTAGGTGTGTTTGATTAGAGTTGGATATCACAAGCTAGCAGAGATGGGCTTTGAAGGTTTCAAAGTTTCAAAGCTTACTTGCCATGAGTTGTATTTATTTGCATGCTGTCCTGATACAGCACTGTAAGAAGACTTTTGACATCCCAGAGAAACTGCAAAACTCTGAGATAGGTATGCCATTGATAAGATTATAGCCTACGTTGCTGTCTTTCATAAATAACACTGGCAGGTAGGTTTTTCTCTCCTGAAACGGACAGCTACCGTCAAGACCAAACAGTTTGCAAAATCATGGTCACTTTTTTTTATTTGTAGATTCCTCTGTCCACATTCTCTTAGGTCTCTTGGACTCTTTCATGATGTCTGTACTAATAATACTCCTTCATTAAAGCTATGTTGGTGTGACATATTGTGTGACGTACTGCTGTAAAGCAATCCACTCTTTTCACTGAATTTCGTCCCTATTCATGAATTACTTACAGTTGTTTTAAATACTGGCAAAATGGGCTCTCTTTGTTGTCTATAAAAGAGAGTGCATAACGTCTCAAGTACATTTATACTCTTGATTAATACTGGTTAGTACTGACCAACTGTTTTATCCTTTTCTTCCCAAAGGAGTCAATTTTCAGAGTGCTCATGGGACTGGAGAACTCACCTGTAAGTAAATGCTGAAGAGATAACACTGACTTAAAATAAAATTAAATAACTTGTATCATGTCTCAGACTTATTCTATAGTGAATGTTTTTCCCCTTCTGACCACAGGAAATCATCACATTGCCAGAACGCCTTCTCATTGTTAGTAATGTACCAAAAACACTTGTGGCAATCAAAGAAGTAGAGACCGTAATCAAACGCTACGGTAGCTTCAAGAAGGTTTTGCCTCTAAATGGCAGGGTAAGAAACTCAAATTTAACTTTGATATTTATTAAACCTAAATCTTATTTTTACTTGCATAATATCTGCAGATCTATTTCTATTATTCAAAGAAAGTATAAGATCTCAGCTGACTGTTTTTATATTGTTTTTAATTTTCTTTCTATCTCAGATGATTTTTGAAATGGAGAATGCTGCTATGGCTAGGGCTATTTTCATCCGCTTCCTTAAGTTTCGTTGTATAGTCCAGAACAATACCCTCAACTTCCAACTGGCAAAACCAATCAAGGTAGTTTAGCAGGTTTTGTTAGCCATTTGTATGTGTAGCATCACTTGTGTCACTGTGGCAATTAATAACTTAACATGTTATTTATTTAACAGCTGAAAAAGAAGCCAGATGCAAAAGGGTAAGAGGGGAAGAACAAAATATTTAGCTTTTATTTATACAATGATTCTGGAAATTTCAAAATAACTTTCTCCTTTTAGAACGAAGCCTCCTGGTCAATCAGCAGCAACAGGAAGTAAACCTAATACGGTCAAATCTAAAAAGCCAGTGGCTGCGGCAGCAGCTTCTGGTGCATCTACTACATCTACTGTGCGTAGTGAAGAAAAGTTGAAGTTGAAAACTGAAGTTACTGCAGCTCGCAAAGACATTGCAGTTGGAATGTCTGTTAATGCAGAAACACCTACTCCTGAGATGAAAGCAAAGATGGATACCCAAGCTGTTACTGAAACTGTCATAGTGACCCCGGAGACTGAATCTGTGAAAAAAGAGCATGAGGCTAAATCCTTAGTTCCCAGTGCAGAACCTGAGTCTGTGAACAAGGAGCTTGAAATTGGATCCTCTGTTCCCTCTTTAGAATCTGCCGTTTCAGTTGAGTCTGGGAAAGCAGAGCTTGAAGTTGAATCATCTGTTCCTGCTTCAGAATCTGCCGTTTCAGTTGAGTCTGGGAAAGCAGAGCTTGACGTTGTATCATCTGTTCCTGCTTTACAATCTGCAGTTTCAGTTGAGTCTGGGAAAGCAGAGCTTGACATGGAATCATCTGTTCCTGCTTCAGAATCTGCCGTTTCATTTGGGTCTGAGAAAGCAGAGCTTGAAGTTGAATCATCTGCTTCTGCATCAAAATCTGCTGTTTCAGTTGAATCTGTGAACATGGAGAATGTAGTTGGATCCTCTGTTCCTGCTTCTGAATCTGGGAAAACAGCGCTTGAAATTACATCCTCTGTTCCTGCTTCAGAATCTTTAGTTGAATCTGGGAAAACAAGTCTCGAATTGGCATCCTCAGGAGAATCCACTGTTTTGGTGACGTCTGCAAAAGCAGAGTATGAATTGGCTTCTTCAGAATCCGTTGTCTTATTTGACACAACTGATCAGACAGTGACTTCATTCGCGCACAACAATCAGAATCTCATACAGGCTGAAGATGCTCCCAATGAATTGGTTCCTACATCTGTGGAAGAAAGCAAAATTGACAATGAAAAGCAAGAAGACGACAAGAATATTGAGTCCAAGTCAGAAATGGATATTGTTGCTTCAGCTATTAGCAGTGAGGAAACGGCAGTAGAGGCCATGGAGACACAGAGTCCAGAAGAACCTTCCAAAGGCACTGATGTCAAAGAGAAAGCATGTGGACAACAGGAGCTCAAGATCAACAATGAGGGCCAATCGAATGACTTGACAGTAGCACCAACTGAATCTTTAGAGGCGGACATTAACCATGAGTCAAGTAGTCAATCTGAACCTGCTGTCATTGCATCTGACTCCATTTCAACCTCAAATTCTGCCTCTGATCTGCCCTCCACTTCTGATCAAACTGTCAGTAATTCATCTGTCACAGTTAATTGTGCCTCAAACCTTCCCCAAACAGTGCCTGAGCCCTTCCAGGTTGACAATGATTCTCTGGACTTTCCTCCGGTTACGCAGGAAATTTTGAAGGCCCTTGAATTAGCTGTCCATCAGTGTCGCTTACAGTCTTCATTAAAACGTGCTGAAGAGGAAGCCAAACAGAAGGCAGAGATGGAGAAAAAAGCTGCAGAAAAGACAACCACAAAAGGTCCATCAAGCTCAAAGAAACCTGCTCAAGCAATGAAGAAAACCATTCAAGCAGAGAAAGAGAAAAAGTCTCAGAACTCCGGGTCCAGAAGTAGGCCTCTGGACACCTCATCCCCAGAGAAGGAGTCAGCTTCTAGGCACAGGAACAGGGGTAATTCTGAAGAAGATGGTCCTACCACCAGGCGTGGTGGATCATCCTCCCGAAGAAGTAGGCGGGAATCCAGCCCTCCATCAAAGCGATCAAGGGGGCATGATTTTGATCGCAGGGTGAGAAGGACCATATATAAATATATATTTTTCAGACTGTTTTTATTTTGATGGTTCTGTTTCTTCAGTTGCGAAATTGCTCTGAAATGTTAATATTTTGGCTTGATTTGTTGTTTTTGCTTTTTTTATAGAGTCATAGCAAAAACTCACAACCCTCAAGGAGTCACTCAAAAACAAGGCCAACCGAAAAGGTAAGCTTCAACATTGAAAACGCTTGCGATCTAATAACTGGAAAAATGACTTTGCTGATAAGGAATTTCTGCTTTCCAGGAAACAGATGAAGAAACTTTTCCATTTAACATTGATGAGTTTGTCACCGTTGACGAAGTAGGGGATGATGCAGAGGACACTGTGGCCTCAAACGCAGAGTCTTCGGCCAGGGACGAGAAGATTCAGGATGAACCCGATCCCCATTCTATCGTCTCTCCTAATACAGAGTCAAGACAAGCTAATACACCAGAACATACTGATAAGACTATACCTTCTGAGACAGGGGAACCTGGAGTTATTGAATGTATGGTCAAAATGGACACCAAGACTGAAGAAACGACGCCAGTTGCGGAAGTGGTCGCATCTCAAAAGTCAGAAGAGCATGAGTCTCAGGAAGAGAGTGTTGATAAACTGCTGGGAACAGATGGGATGGAAACTATCGTTGTTAAGAGCGAGACAACAGAGCTTTGTACTGTAGCAGAAAGTGCTTCAGCCAATATGGATGCCAATGTTGAGACCCTTTCAACCATGAAAGAAAGCACTGACGTTGGGGTCTTGGATGAATTTGAGCCAAGCCAGTCAGTTTCCTCCTCTCCTTCACAGAAGGAAGGCTGCCCACCAACTTCTGCAGAAACTTTAGTGAAATCAGAAGATGGCCAACCCAAACAGCCTGAAACATTTGCCCCAGAGACGGACAGTAAAGATGGGGCAACTGTGATCTCTGAACTTCCATCCCATGATGCTTTGGTTACTCTTGATGAGGTCAGCGAGGGTGAGGAAGATTATCTTGATGAATCAAATGAGGATCAGCGTTCAAAGGCTCATGAAGTACCTGAGGGACTTTTAACAGTTGATGAGGTTGGAGAAGATGAAATGGGGGGTGAAGAATACCAGTTGGACAAAGAACTTCAAGGCCTGGTCACGTTGGATGAGATTGTTGATGAAGAGGAGGAATTTGATTCATTTAACCCTGAGGTCAGATCTTTTTGGCCACCATTTAAATTGTATTCAAACCCATTATTAAGGCTACCTTGGTTTGGTTTAGTTCTTTCCTGTATGTTTACATGGCCTTTTTTTGTCTTTTCAGACTCTTGTAACCTTGGATGAGGCCAAAGGTGACGATGAGGAGATTGAGGAATTGGCGCAAAGTGAAGCCAAGCCAACCAGTCCTAGAAGCACAACACTAATCCTACCAGAGGAGCATGTGAAATCACCAAGCCACGAAGAGGATTCATGTGACCTGGAAGAGCTCCGCAAGATGAATTTTGTAACTGTGGATGAAGTTGGGGAGGAGGAAGACGAACAACTACCTAGTGAAGAGATCAAAGAGGAGAAGCAAGCTAAAAAGAGAGCTACAAAAGCCAAAAAGAGAGCTCGTCAGACCCCAGGTGAGTAAAAGATTGAAAGGAGGGTTTTTTTTAAGTCTAAACGGCATGTGGGTTTTGTAATTACTGTTGTCCCCTCTTTACTCTTAGTAAGGCGATCCACAAGGGGTAAAAGAGGGGCGACAAAGAGTGCTGAGGAAGCAGAGGAGCCCGAGATGAGCGTTGAGTGTGAACCAGCGGCAGATGCTTCCATAAGCGAGAGTCCTCCTGCAGCTCTAGAATCCATGGATCTTAATTTTAAGCCAGAACCGCAAAAGGCTGAAACAGCTCCAGATTCATTGTGTCTGGAGGTCTCTTCAGGATCAGAAGAGGACAGGCCTAGAGCTAAAGATGATGACAATTCTGCGAAGTCAGAAAGTGATATTGTTGGCACACCAGTCCCTAATAAAAAGTCCACTATCAAAGGTTTTCAAACTCATAGACAACTACTTTACATCACATATTAATATATTTTAGCTGGGGGTTTTTGTACCATTGCATGTTCTCACTTATACCTTTCCTTCATTTTAATTTGCAGAAGAGTCCAAGCAACGTCGGGAGAATGAGTCGATACAGGAACCCGAGGTTAAAAAGGCCCGCTCTCAATCCCCTGTGATTGAAGACTTCACCTTGCCCCCGTTTAGCCCGGACAATCCCGCTGGTAAGAGATCCACTACAAATGACACTAACATCAGCTCTAAATTATTGGCTTTCTATAACCAAAAAGGCTTTGTTTGATAATGCTGTAAACAATGACTGAATCATATGCTTTATCACATCACCTCCAAGCTGAATTTTTTTTTTTTTTTGTTATATATATTTTTTTGTTATCTGTGTTTCATAGGGGTTGACTTTGTGGTGCCCAAGACAGGTTTCTTCTGCAGACTCTGCTCTTTGTTCTATGGCAATGAGGAAACTGCTAAGAAAAGTCACTGTAGTAGCCTAAGGCATTACCAGAACATGGAGGTACAAGTTACGATTTAATTTCTGAATGTTAATTGCACCTTATTTACTTGCTGGTATTAAATATTATTTGAAGTGCTGTTAAAGTCCATTCTGAACACTTACATTTATTTATAGTTACCTTTGATCCTCTTTCTCACCCTCCTCCAGAAATACTACAAGAAGCTCAAGTCTCAGCAGACAACGTCCAGTCAAAGTTCTGCATCTGAATAGCCCCTATCAAGTCTTTTTTTTTTTTTTCATCAAAGTTAACAGATGGGTCCAATTATTTTGTTGTAAAATTTTATTAATTTGTCTTGTTGAAATACTTTGCCTCATGCTAAATAAACATAATCAGTTAAAGTCTCTATATGTGCTTCATTAGTTTGAAATGTCTATAATATTGTGATGTCTGCATTATGATGACAAATATAAGATTTTCAGAATGATCACTGGAATGCCTGATGATGTCTGAAATGTCTCAAGACCTGTTTCAGTAATATTAAAAAAGAACTGAGACGGGTACCAAGGTCTTCTCACGTTCCCCTGTGATTTAAGACTTCATCTTGTCCCCGTTTAGCTCAGATTACCCCACTGGTAAAAGAGCTCACATCAGTGTGAGATGTACCATAATCAAGAACATTACCATGCAACGTAGAATGTACCGTTTTTATCAGTATATGATTTGCACGCTTAATTGTTGTATCTTTTAGTTGTATTGCATCTTAACTTTTGTTGCCATTACATCTGTGCTGAATAAACAGTTCATATTTCATAAGGGAAATTCCATTTTAACTAGTAAATGTTGATAGTTGTAAATGTCTGTTATACAGTTTGTGTAGCAACAATTTTCATTCTAATTACTAGTAAATTACACAAAGAAATGGCAAATAACAAATTGAATGAGTATTTTCTTGTTAAATGTTCTCCAATAATCTTTGTTTTATTTACAACTTTAAAAAAACAAATTTTCTGCTTTTCTTTTCGGTACTGATTAAATATCCCATGGCACAATATTCATCAGTTAACTGACTTCATTTTCAAATAGTAGTGCAGTTATGCCGCCACAAATTTAGGCTGACCATGTGACAATTATGAACACAATACATTTTATTCCATTCCATTTTATTTAGAGAACAAGAGCAATGGACAGAAAGCTACACAAAAAGCCTTTACCTTACATATTTGGTTTTTGCATAGAATCACTGCTCATTACACATAAGGATAGGAACGTTGTAATATAGCCTTTAACGTGTCATTTTGCTTGGCTTCTTCAATGGTTTTCACTTCTATTCCAGATAGGAATGGAAGTCTGCCGTGGCGCGACCCCAGCTGAACAGCCAATGAAGTAACTGCTTGTTTTCAAACATGTTTGAGTGACTTTCAGGCAGACGAAGCAGAATTCTACCCTGCAGCGATTACATATGATATTCTTGCACCCTGTTGTGTCGTGCTCCACAAGATTGCCACAAGTGGGGCAAGCCCGCATGGAGGGACAACTCACATTCTTAACTGCAGGTAGTATTATATTACGACATTTTGCCAGCTTTTCAATGTCGGGATTGGTGCAGCCAGGGTTGTCACAGCGGTCAGATCGAGGGCCTGGACCTTCCCACTCTCTCATACACTGCCAGCAGAACTGATATGTCCGACCCATCTCAGCCGTGCAGATTGTGCAAATGGCACAGAGGTTGGTAATGTCTGCTCTCTCAACAAATGTTTTACAGCCAGGACACTGAAGGTAAATAGATAAAGTTAAAGATCAAGGAATGGAAAAGAAGCATATATTTTCTAAGTAACATTTTAAAGGGGGAAATATCATGAAAATCTGACTTTCTTCGTGTCTAAGTGCTATAATCGGGTCACCGGTGCATCTACCAACCCAGAAAACGTGAAAAGTGACAACCCAACTCTGTTTTGGTAAGCCTTTCTCTGCAAGCATGTCAAAAGAGAAGTCGATTAGATTTCGCTCCCCTTCTGATGTATAATATTATTATAATATTATCGACCCTAAATCTGCACGTTTCCACCCACGGCGGTTCTAACGCAATGGCAAAAGTTCGAGCAAAACATGCCATCTCTCGCTCAGGCTTCATCCTTGTGGTATTTTGACCAAAAAATGTCACAACTGGGGAACTGTGACAACTTGTGTAAAAGTTAAACATGATGGTGCATGCAAGTCGATGATATGAATCAATTTAACTCCACGACAACTACTTAAATGTATCCACTAACCATTCAAAAACGTCCAGGTGTTTCTAAAAGTTGCAATCTTTTCCTAGGCTGCACTCCGCTACTGGTTATTTCTGAGATTTAGGATGAGTGAGATTATTCGCATGTTTTGTTATTGCCAGTGTTGTGCCGAATTTCATCCCCCTGACAAATTATTACCCCCCTCGTTGAAGTCAGTCCCTGATTGCCTAATCCTAACCCCTCCCCCACAACTAATCCTTAACCTACCAATAGGGGGGTAATAATTTGGCGGTGGTCGAAATTCTGCACAACACCTGAATATCTGAAGCCCATGGCCCTGTTCTGAACAGGACGGGGAGCAGGAGCTCATTTGCATTTAAAGGGACACACAAAAACACCGCGTTTTTGTTCACACCCAAAAAGGGTCACATTTCACAAGCTACTAAATGATCTGGGGAGTATTTTGAGCTGAAATTTCACAGACAGATTCTGGGGACACCATAGATTTATATTACATCTTGTGAAAAGGGGCATAATATGTCACCATTAATTTAAAAAAAATTGCATCCTTACATATATGAATATACAAGGATGCAATTATTTTGGGATACATGCATCTCAGTATGCACAGGTAACTCACTGTTTTGTGTTCGCAGTACTCAGCTGCAGCCAGGACAGCCATTGTCTCTTCAAAATGGCTCTGTTCCTCTTGTGTCAGTACAGCCAACCTCCGCACCTCCACATAGGGCCATTCTGCATTGCATCTTTGTACTGTGTCATCTTTAAGTGCAGGGCACAAAAACTTGTGCTGACCCTGAGAATGAAAGGCAGAAATAATTATAGATTACTGTAAGTATGTGCCTGTTAACAAGTAATGATTCTTTATTCTAAATACCTGGTCAAGTAGACTGCGACACCACCCAGTCAGTGACTGTGGAGTGACAGCATGGCCACATGACATCTCAGCACGACGAGTCTCAGGGTCATCATCCCCGGCTGAATATACAAGTTAATTGGTGCTGAGATGGTTTGTGTAAAGCTTTTTGAATATTTTTATACTTAACTACAAACTTAATTGAACTTGACTTCTACTAAGCAATGGATGCACATGCAGTTGCCATAATAACTGCTTAAAATCACAAGGAAATTCAGTACTATTGACAATACAAGCTTCTATATGCAAAAACCTTTGGCCATTGCTTGTGCAGGCAGTGTGCTTGGCTTCATTTCAAGAGTGAATCAACTGATTCGTCATTTAAATTTGTATTATTTGTTGATTTACAATGAACAAAATTATAAATGCAACACTTTTGTTTTTGCCCCATTTTCAAGATCTAAGATGTTTTATATGTACGCAAAAGGTCTATTTCTCTCAAATATTGTTCAAAAATTGGTGTTAGTGAGCACTTCTCCTTTGCCAAAATAATCCATGCACCTCACAGGTGTGGCATATCAAGATGCTGATTAGACAGCATGATTATTGCACAGGTGTACCTAAGGCTGGCCACAATAAAAGGCCACTCTAAAATGTGTAGTTTTATCACACAGCACAATGCCACAGATGTCGCAAGTTTTGAGGGAGCGTGCAATTGGCATGCTGACTGCAGGAATGTCCACCAGACCTGTTGCCCGTGAATTGAATGTTCATTTCTCTGGCATAAGCTGTCTCCTAAGGTGTTTCAGAGAATTTGGCAGAACATCCAACCGGCCTCACAACCGAAGACCACGCCATCCAGCATCTTCACCTCTAAGATCGTCTGAGACCAGCCACCCGAACAGCTGCTGCAACAATTGGTTTGCATAACTAAATAATTTCTGCACAAACTGTCAGAAACCGTCTCAGGGAAGCTCATCTGCATGCTCGTCGTCCTCATCGGGGTCTCGACCTGACTGCAGTTTGTCGACGTAACCGACTTAAGTGGGCAAATGCTCACATTCGATGGCGTCTGGCACTTTGGAGAGGTGTTCTCTTCATGGATGAATCCCGGTTTTCACTGTACAGGGTAGATGGCAGACAGCGTGTATGGCGTTGTGGGGTGAGCAGTTTGCTGATGTCAAGTTTTTGGATCAAGTGGCCCATGGTGGCGGTGGGATTATGGTATGGGTAGGCGTATGTTATGGACAACGAACACAGGTGCATTTAATTGATGGCATTTTGAATGCACAGAGATACCGTGACGAGATCCTGAGGCCCATTGATGTGCCATTCATCCAGGACCATCACCTCATGTTACAGCATGATAATGCACGGCCCCATGTTGGAAGGATCTGTACACAATTTCTGGAAGCTGAAAAAATCCCAGTTCTTGCATGGCCAGCATACTCACCGGACATGTCACCCACTGAACATGTTTGGGATGCGAATACGACAGTGTGTTCCAGGTCCTGCCAATATCCAGCAACTTCACACAGCCATTGAAGAGGAGTGGTCCAATATTCCACAGGCCACAATCAACAACCTGATCAACTCTATGCAAAGGAGATGTGTTGCACTGCGTGAGGCAAATGGTGGTCACACCAGATACTGACTCATTTTCGGACATGAACATTTCGAACAAAATACATGTTTTTAAGATGATGACTGAAGATGTAATAGCCTATGCTACTACTGTCGGAAACTTTTCACATGGAATACTCTTTCTATTTTAAAAGCAGCATAAAGGCTACATTGCTCAGTATTCAGTAAGTAGTAGCATCTAGATTATGTTGCGGTAAGAGAAGCAGCTGTTGTGCTATTTAATACTAGTTTTATGGATTGAAATTGTCCAGTAGGCCTACTGTAGGCCTATACAAAATAAAAACTCTGAAAAGCGAGCCTTGTGCAACATGAAGAATAATTCTGAGTAATTTACAATTGGTTTGATACCTTGAGGCCAAATAGTGTTGTAGTTTAATGGATTTACAGTAGCCCTATTGCATACATTTAACGTTCCAAAATTATTATAAAACATGTGAAATGCTAATTCCAAAAACAGAGCCATGTGCAAGGAAAGGGATATTTTTCTGAACATTTTACTTTTAGTTTGATATCATAATGTCATGGTTAAATTGATTTATAGGGAGATTTAATATTTTATTTCATGAAATTAGCCTTGTGCTATATTTGGGTTGGTTTGGGCTGAAAAAAATTAAATTGCCAGAGAGTTTAATGGGTATGAAACCGAATATCTAGCGAATCTAACTTTACAGCCGTTGGGATTATTGAGACATAGCACACTTGTTTTCAGTTTCTCTCTGCCTCCTTAAAATATAAACGAATATAAATACATTTTTATAAACAGTAGTAAATACATACTTATGTCATCCTGGCGCGTTACAAACTTCAGCGTTGTGTCATTGGGGTCGTAGCGTTTTTCTTCGTTCTGTTGTTCCGTCATTTTTCGGTCCAACAGTTCAAATCGGTTTAGAAATGAAACTAAGACTAATGTTGACAGTGTTTTGTTCTCTTTCCAGTTTGTCACATGGATTCTCGACGGAGGGGGCGGGGGGCGTTTGAACTGACGCGCTACAGCGATCTGTCACATTTAAAAGCGCCAAAACGTTGGAAATATTGACAGAATCGGACAGTTGAGAATTTGTTCCATATCAAAAGTAACCTTCTTTGTCTAGTCTGTCGGTGTCAGTGTCCTCTTTGGCCGCGATTTTTCTGCATGGTCCAATCAGTAGTTAAGAACCTGAACTTGCTTATAGTAATTCGGAAATTAGTGCACATGAGTGAAAAAAAAAACAGCACAGAAGAATGTCTAATTTAGCGTGAGATTTCTTTCTTGAGCGTGAGACCGTGAGATTGAGGCTGAATGCGTGAGTGTCACGCCAGATGCGTGAGAGTTGGCAACCCTGTTTAACAGCTATTACACACAGAACATATTTAGAACAAACACAGAAAAAAAAAACGACAAAATTAGCTTCCGTATTAGCTAAAATGGAACAGCCTTGCCGTGGATATTTAGGATACGGTTTGCTTATAAGCATCTGAGAATAATAAAATGATGTTATTATATTTCCTTTATTAGAAAACGCCAATTATTATTGCCTATTTATATACAGTAGGCGTAATGGGCTATTTTTCTATCAGGGCGTCAACAAAAATCCCTTGCATAAAAACAGAAAGTGAAACTTCCACGTTTTATACGGCGTTTTGCAGTAGCCTAACTTGTTTTATAGGTGTTCTCCTAAAATGGGAAAGATTTACCAGATCATGGTGGTTGGAATAAAGGGGGAGAAAAAAACGGTTGATGTTGCGACGTCAGAGGAAGATTTCAACAAAATGACTATTTTGGCATTCAAAAAGAAAGTTGCAGAAAAATTGCCCGGTCAAGCAGGTAAGATCGAATGCTAATATTTAACATAGGCTGTAGCTACTCAACTCTAGTAAAATTTAATAGGCTATGCCTTTCTTAAAAAGTTTGTGAAAGTATAGGTCTAGGCCATTTCCTGGTCACATATAGCCTAGGCTATAACCGGTGGTGACATCGGCAAAAATATGTTAGATATATTCTTTAGTAATTAAGCTATCCTTTTAATAAGAATGTGGATAAAATAAAATAAGTGAATGTTCTTTTTACCAATTTAAAATCTACATTATAAAAACAATAATTCAAAAATAGATTAAGCTTAAATTTGTTTTTCCCTAGATAAATAATGTTTTTAAAAAATCATATACAACCATTGCAGTTGGGCCACCTGACTTAGCAACTAATTTGACATTGAACAGCTTCAACTTGGATGCCTGGATTAGCTTTTGCCTATCAAGTTCGTATAAAATTTTTAAATACAACAAATAAGTTTGATAAAATAGCATTTTCCTACTGTTTACCTGTCATTGAAAGTGTATCCACCATACTTGAAAGTAGTTCTTTTTTACTAGTATTTGAGAGAGATCTTCAAACCTTATTATTCAGAATTTTGACTGACATGTTTAGACAGCTCATTATGAAATGGATGTAATGAATTAAATGTAAAATAGCCTGTATGTAGGCCTAAATGTTTAACCTTCTTTATCCTATCAGGGGATGATCCATCGTCCCTGAGACTGCTGTACACAGATAAACAACTAGAGGACAACGATACGTTTCTTGACCACCAAATTAAGGATCGCTCCACCCTCTTCATGGTCTTGCGTTTACCTGGAGGTTGCATGAGAAGAATTCGAGTCTCTGCCGGAATCATCAACTTTTAGGCAGACTCACAGAGACTTTTGTTGATCAATATGTTATTATGTGTGTGGAATCTGTAGGCTATGCTATTGTAAATTAAGTGGCTTTGTCTTACACATATCGGGGAGAATGGGAGAACAATATGAAACAGGCTCAGGTATTTTATCGATGAAGAAAAGTCTCTGACTTGTGATTGCTATTTTTTTTTTTCTTGAAGTGGTCAAATTAATAAACCAACGTTTACTTTCTTCCTATTAAATGATATACTTGTAATAAAATTTGAATGCAACAAACCAACAAAAAAAGTTTTGAATAATTATGTCTGAATTTATTCTCAGTGTAGGCCCTACTTGATAGTTTCTGTCGTCAACAACAAAATCGAAAGTAAAACTATAACTTATCAGTTGCCTTGCGAAGCTGGAAGTGCTTGTTAATAGCCTTGGTTTGAAGTGTAATCGGCAATAGCTACACTGTGTTTTGTCCTCTGAATTTCCTCCTTGTTAGAAGAAAAGAAGAGTTTCAATAAGGTAAATTCTGATTATAGTTTCATTCATATTTTTGTGGGATAATTCAATTTAAAAGTCTCAAGTTTCTTCGAGATGAATAGGCCTACTCGTTATTGAGTAAAGCATATGCATTTAAAATTAATCACGGAATGCGTTTAATCATTCACAGATTAACCAACACAAAACAGGTGCATACAGACACGTTAAAAGTCTCCTGTGCCAGATTAAAATGTCCGCAAACAGCAAGAAGCCCGGTACTCATATTACAGTCCAGAAGCGTTCACATGGATCTTATGACAGGTGGGTTGACTTCTAGAAACCTCACCACATAGCCTTGGAAATCAATATTTAAAGTAGCCCGTAGCCTACCTATCGAAACATCAAGCCTAAACTTTCCGTTCATTGCGTGATGCGCTTGTTACTGTAAATAGATGTGAACCTTAAAACACAATTTTGACGTTCAGTTTTCTTATTTGAGGACACTTTGTAGAATACATCTAGGATCCAATGAATTTATGAAATCTTTACGTGTGTTACTTTTGCATCCAGGAACGAAGTCCAATACAATGGCCTGAAAAATCAAGGCGCTACCTGCTACTTAAATGCAGTATTGCAGTGTCTATTCATGACCCCAGAATTCAGAGAGGCAGTGGGGAGGTAAAATGAATGAATGAATAAAGTTATTATGATTATTGCATCTACGAATTATACAATTATTTAGGCTACTAATTTCCTACTTTATTCTATTGCTTTTTCTTTACTTTTTAATTTGTAATGTCAATTTAGTTTTATCAATGAATCTCCTAACCCTGGAGATTGTGGTGAGGAAAATCTCTTGCTACAACTTCAGAAGCTGTTTACTAAGCTGTCAGAAAATGCAGCCACAACTGAAGGAATAACCAGGAGTCTTGGAATTAGATATGGTAGGTTAATTTGGTAGACATGGTAGGTAAAAATATATACTGTGTATATAGTGTAGGCTATATACTTTATATATAGTATACAGTGTGTATATACATACATGATAAAGTTTAGAACATTGTTTTCATAATTATTCTTTTATACCTTCAAGTTTATGAGCAACAAGATGCAGTGGAGTATTATAGGAAGATTTTAAAAGCAGTGGGGACACGTGGCTCTAAGGTATGTCATATATAAACATAAGTCTGTTTCAGTGAGAGGGAAACAATTGACTGTAAAAAGTATCTTTTATCATCATCGATTATTTACAGTGATGCAATTAAGAATCAGCCTATGAGAGCACAGTGCATTTGTTCCAGGTCTTTGAAGGGAAAATGAACAACATAACAAAATGTGGCCAATGTGGCAATGTAACCCCAGATACCAGCACGTTCATCTCAATACTGCTGTCTATCGATGCCGGAAATGATAAGTATGATATGGTATGAAGACTATCATATGCAGTTACGTTAGCCAAATGTTTGTTGCTGTTGTTCTTGGGAGACAGTAGCTTCCCCCTAAAACGGCATGTTTTACTTTTCTGACCCTATAGGTAAAAAGCCTGAAGACCTTCTTTGAACATTCAAAACTAGAAGAGGATGACTGGATGTATTGTGAAGGATGTGGTCACAAAACAGAAACAGAAACTGTGAGTAAATGAAAATGTGAGATTTTTACACATCCATCACTTATACAGATGATCAAGCCAATGTTACTGAACCAATTATAGTTAAGTGTCCAACCTTTGAGTAACATATGCTTTTTCATTCTTCCTGTTTTTTTTTCTTACTCTTGCTGCAGTGGAGTAAAATAGATGAATATCCTACTGTTCTCACTCTGCATCTGAAGAGGTTTGACTTTGATTACATACAGATGAGATACAAGAAGAATGAATGTCGTCTGGATGTACCTCTAAGTCTACCCAAAGAGGTTTCATCAATCCATCATACCAAAAACAAAAGGTTATCTAAAAGCAGTATAAAATTGTCTTAACATTTTTAACATCTTTCTCTGCAGGATAATTGGCCCATATATGATCTTTATGCCGTTATAAATCATATGGGTGGATATAGTAGTGGACACTACAATACAATCATCAGATCTTTTGAAAATGGGATATGGTACTGTTTTGATGACTACAATGTTACACGGGTACATTTGTTTGTTTGATTAGCATTATATAGCAAATTGATATGACTCAAGACTGTTCATTTTTTTCTTAAATATTGTCAATATTTTACAGACTTCAGAAGCATCACTGGAAAAGTAAGTGTTGTTCTCTATTGTGAAGAATGTCAAAAAAAAGTATTTCATAGTATTTCGTAGTAAAAAAAAGTATTTCCTTTTTTTGACAGTTCAAGCCTACCATACATGCTGATGTACAGAAAATGTAAGTTGAGGTGAAATGCTCTCACTCCAACTTTTAAGAGAAAATAAATCTTTAAAATATTTGTTATTGTTCAAAACAGCAGCGTTGAACCCTGACAGCATCAAAACGACAGCGTTGAACCCTGACAGCATTCACCAACCTATGAGGATCCTTCTGATGGGGCCTTCCAGAGCTGGGAAAAGTACAGTTGGCAACATCATCCTTGGTGGCAACTACTTTCCTAGCAAAAGTGGATTGGAGACTGTGACGAAAGAGTCCATGGTAAAGACAGTGGGAAATGTCACTGTAGTGGACACTCCAAATCTCTTTTCCCTCGACAAATCGAGTTGGAATGAGGAAATGAAGAAGTGTGTTAAGTTATCTGACCCTGGCCTCAATGTAATTCTCTGGGTAACACCGATATCTAAATTCAGTGAGCAACAACAAGGTCTTTTCCACACCTTCAAAAAAAGACTAGATCCAAGAACCACCAAACGTATGATGATTATCTTCACACATGGCAGACAGCTTAAAAAACTTGGGCAACGAATTGACAGGTTTATTTTGTACTGCAAAAAGCTCTGTAAAGTGGTTCGTTGTTGTCAGAACAGGTACCATGTCATTGACATCACTGATGGTCACAATTACACATCAGAACTGCTTGAAAAACTCAGCGAGATGGTGACAAAGGAAGCTACTTCAATTACACAAATGCAATTGAAGTGTTTAAGAAGAAGAAGTCTTAAAAAGACAAAAAATTGGTGAAGAATGAGAAAATTAAAGTTTGAAATGTGGTGAAACACTGAATGTTCTGAATGTCCTAATGTTATCGGTTTTTAGCTGCTATTTTGGGTGTTTTTAGTAACAAACATATTGATAAATTATTCAAATTTTCCATGGTGTTTCTTGTACATTGAATTTAAATTCTGATATAAAAATGATTATATTCCAGTTCATAACATAATAAAGCACGTGTTGATGTTAAGTTGAATTTGAAAATAGCAAATTAAGCAAAATAAAAATGATGTTTTAACCACATTTTTATTTGTTTCCATTCCTCATTTGTGAGTCACTTTGGATAAAAGCATCTGCTAAGTGAAAAATGTATTGAATATGTAATGAATTTGTAGTATACTGTTTCACTTGTTACGTTCAGATTATATGCTTCCAACAATGGAATTCAATTTGAAATGAACATTAAAACAATATTTTAAAAGAAGCATGAATTGATTCTTTTGATTAATGATCATACATAGTTGCATTTAGAGACATAGAGAATTATAATAAGACATAATAATTAATTTGAATATTTCCTTTAAAAGTTGATTTATTCGATTGATTCAACAGGTGTAATGATCAGAGGAGGTGAGTTCTGCCCTTTTTCGTATTCTCCAGGACTGAAATATGGATAGAGCTTTTTAGGAAAAGACTGTCCTGTGAAAGAATATATATGATACCTGGCTTCAACATCATAAAAAGAGACCAGACCCTCTTGAAAATCCACAAAAACTCCCACTTTCACTGGCTTCACTTTCAAGGTGAGAGGGACAGCGGGCCGATCTTTCGCTGCATACTCATCCCTGTTCCTCAGCCATACAGTCCAATATCCATTTTCAGGGTTGAGCCGAATTTCCCCTTTTCTGTCTATGGATTCTTTTGCCACACCTAAATCCCACTCCGTCTTTCCGCTGACTTGAACTTCATAATAAAATTTCCGTGAGGAGAACGCTTTCATTCCTAAGACACACGAGCAATGGTTAAACCTTTTTGGGGTGTCAGGAATCTTCTGTGACTTGCCTGTATTCCAGACCTCTTTCCCATTTTCAGACAACATGAGTTCAGGATAAGCTGTGTCAGGGTCAAGTGTCACATCCACTAACAAAATATAAATATAAGGGGTTAATATAAATTTTTGGCCAAGTCAGTATAATTCATGTTAATTCCCATATAACTTTATATGGTGCTATATGTCACAACACATCAGTATAAAGGATTATGTTTCTTTTTTGTTAGTAAATTTTGCATTAAGGACAGATTTACTAAGACTTATTTTAGGAGTTCCCATCATGGGATCATTTCATGGATTTAGGTTAAATTCATTTTTAATTGTATTAATTAATTAGCTCATAAACAAACTTTATCGCTAGAGAAAATGAAATAAGCCATTAAACAAAGTGTTATGCAAATATTTAAAGCGTTAGTTCACCCAAAAATGAAAATTCTGTCGTTTATTACTCACCCTCATGTCACCCTCATGTCACGGGGGCCAAACCCCCCGTAAGACTTTCGTTCATCTTCGAAATACAAATGAAGATCTTTTTGATGAAATCTGAGAGATTTCTGTCCCTCCATTGACAGCTACGCAACTACCACTTTGACACTTCAAAAAGTTCATTAAGAGATCGTAAAACTAATCCATATGAATCGAGCGGTTTAGTCTAAATTTTCTGAAGAGACTCTATCGCTTTATATGATGAAGATTTTTAATTTAGGCTTTTATTCACATAAACATTGATCAACTCACACATCAGGTGTGGTAAACGGAAGTTCGGGGGTTTGCTTGTGTGAGAACCAATAAGGTTCTTTCTTTTTACACAGCACGTTTGAGCTTTCACAAGAACTTTTTGAAGCATCAAAGTGTTAGTTGCGTAGACTATCAATGGAGGGACAGAAAGCTCTCAGATTTCATCAAAACCATCTCCATTTGTGTTCCGAAGTCTTACGGAACGACATGAGGGTGAGAAAATGGTGACAGAATTTTTATTTTTGGGTGAACTATCCCTTTAAGAAATTTCTCCTTATATTTTTGCATAAACGGTTCTTTAAATTTGAGTCAAGAAACCAACGCTTCTATATAGAACCCCACTGAACATTTTTTTTCTGAGAGTGTAGCAACAACTACGTTGCATGATTTATTTAAAAACTCTCCTATAAATGTTGTGTTTGAATAAGAAACTCCTACAAATGCATATATATGCAGTAAGGTCAGCTGCAAAAATAACTGTTCACGCCTTTTCATCGCTAATTTCTCCCCATGTACCTTTAGTACATCCAGACAGTATTTTTTTAACAGCAAAAGAGGGTTCGTGTTGGTGCTAGCTGTTAGTAAATCTGGCCCTAAGAGTTTATTTTTACTGTACTAAAATGTAACTTTTAGTAATCAGATTTTCCATACCTGCATAACGTTGTATACTCCGCAGCTCTTTGCCAACTACAGTGGGAAAAACAGTGGGAAAGAACTAAATATGTGTTTCTGTCTGATTAAAGAGTGTATGATGCTGTAAATATGATTGGTTAACTTGGTAATTATTTACCAGTTTCTCTCATTTTCTCATCCAAGACACTCTGAAGCCGTGATATTGTCTCCCTCAGAATACGCCCATGTTCATGTGCACTGATGCTGATGTTGTTTGAGCGCTTGGTATATATGGCGTTGTGCAGGAGGTTAATAATCTAGAATAGATAGAGGGAAAAAACGCCTTTAAGTCAAGTGTACATGTGGCTTTATTTCTTACAATGGTTTGATGAGAAAGACTGACTTGTGTGAAATCCATAGGATTTGAGAGCTGCTCCAGTTCAGTTTGTCTTCTCTTTAGCTCCTTGATCTCTTCATCTAGCTCTCTGATGAGCTCCTCGCCACGTCTTTCTGTTTCTTTATGCTTTTCCTCCGTGAGCTCAAGTAGCTCCGCATTGTTTTTCTCAAAGATTTCCTTGAAAAACTTGATGTTCTCTTCGATCTCCCTCTCTTTGGCTTGCTGTTGTGAATTTTACAAAGAAAATATGATTAATTGAAAAATCATCACTACATTGTTAAAGCACAGAATAAAACTAAATGATATTGTGGACACTCAAACAATATAGAAGGAGCACAGAAATAAAATCTGCTTGTGGGCAGAATCAATACCACTTACTTTGTTAAACCTTGTAGAATGTTTAATTTCCTTAATTTTCCGCAACTTGTCCTGAATTTTCTGCTGCACCGCTATCTTTTTATTCATCAGCAATTTCTGTGAAAATAAAGTAATGTAGGTTGTAGTATATCATCAGTTGGTAATGTTTCTACTGTTGGAAATGATTCTGTATATTTTCAGAGTTGCTATTAATGACTGCCGAGTAGTTAGCGTTACCAAACTCTCCTCCTCCAAAGGGACAGTTTTATGATTCTTGTGGTCACTCTCGGTGCAGAATTGACAGATGGCTGTCTGGTCATCTCTACAGTAAAGTTCCAGAGGTCTTTCATGATTCTTGCAAATGTATTCATCAAGATTCTTCACGGGGTTAATTAGTTTGTGTTTCATGAGTTTTTCCGCAGTTTCATGGGGCTCCAAGTGAGTCTTGCAGAAAGAAGTTCCACAGTGTAAGCATGACTTAACAGCAATCCGCATTTTCTTCTTTGGACAACTATCACAGGACACTTCAGGCTTCTCCTGGATCCTTTTTCTTTTGATGTCCTCTGCGATGTCTCTAACCGTTCTGTTTATGTTCAAATCTTGTTTTGAGTCCAATGCATTCCCACACAGTGGGCACTTTGAGCATGTACTTCGGTCTCTGTGGCTTTTTATGCAGACCATACAGAAGTTGTGTCCACAGGAAGTTGTTACAGGGTCAGTGAACACGTCCAGACAAATTGAACATGTGCATTTTTCAGACAAACCGCTGGGGGAAGCCATGACTTTAAAGCTGAAATCATACACAAACACAGATATACACAGTGAATTAATTTAGCAGACAACTAGAAACTTTAAAAACAGATTTAACAAAGATTTGCATGAATATTTCACAAGTTACAAATATTTTGTGAGCTCAAGAATTTCACTGTACACTTCTAAAAATACATTAAGAACGGAAAAGTGCTACAGTAAAAACCTGTTAATTGATAAAATGTCCTTAAAATGTCCTTACCCCCCATAAATTTAACAAAACAATGTCACAGTGCATTGATACACATGATCTAATTGGTCAGCGTTTAGGATTGTTTTGGATCGTTAAACTAATTATTTATTAATTGTAATTCATAGAGTTTAATTTGAAATAATCATAAAGTCATCTACCCAGTAATGGCGAATCTTTTGGGTGTGTATATCAGTTTTGCCTTAGGATAGCCAATTAGTCAATCCTGATTTTCAGGTTTGTAGCATACACACAAATCAGGAATCAAAGGCTAACTTATGTAGCCTAACATATTGTGACAGTGACACAGATACTAACTATTCACCACAATGAAAATACATATAAAGCTCAACATTCAAGATGTCTTTGTGTAAATCGTTCGAAAGTCCATTAATACATTGTCTTCACAATTCAAAGCAATGCAAATATTTACCTCCATGTAAACTTTTCTGTGACAAGTCAAATCAAATTCATCTCTGTTTTAGGCTACTTACCCTTCAATTATTGATTCAGTTGCTTATTTATCGTCGAAACAAAGTCATCCAATGAAATATATCGAGGTTCGCGGTTAAATCCAAAGCATATCGATTGTTAAATCATTCAATTTATAGACACTTCGATCGCAGAACTGAACTAATCCTTGCGGCTGCAGCGAATGAAATGGCAGCAATTTGCATGTATTTGCATTTGAGGCGTCTAACTTTACCGTCCAAAATATTGAAAGACGTTATCGTGGTTTTTTTCTTTTTTTTTTTGACCTGATATGTTTAATTAATATGGATTTAAAGTTATAAAGTTACTAATTCAATTTTGGCCAGTTTTACAACATGAGAGCCATGGCGTCCAATTGTTGCGGGAGGCTGCAGACCTGAAGCCGGTCTCTATATGATATCTATGGATATACGCATAGATATTATCAGCCTTTATCAGGCAGTTTTACGCCCCTGTTGTTCCTGATGCGTCCAGTAGGGGGAGAAGGATATACGGCGAAATAACAATACCGGTAATTAAATCTACGCTCGAAACTAACACATTAATAATCGTCCAGTCTATAGATTTGTAGGTATTTGTTCATTTAAATAAACGTTATAGACAGTGGAATTATCTGCACTACGGATTAAAACATCCAGATGTTCAGTTGGGCTTGAACTCTTCCCTCAGCCTACAGAAGATTATTTGTTTTTGTAAATTTAAAAAATATTAATACACATAGGCTAGTTGGATCAGATGGTCAAAGTAATGATATATGACCTACTTTAGAATTAATTGTTTTTAAACTGTTTTTATACAGGAGACTGACTGATATATTTTGTTGTGAATTTATATAAAGTTACATTTAGGTATTAACCATATAGCCCATTAGACATACAGTACTGCAGGAATGGTGGTTGATGTACTGGTAGTCAGGGGAGCCACATCAGGAATGGTGGTTGATGTACTGGCATTCTTACAGCCTTTCAGGTGGGCCACAAAGTGGTCACGTCGGAATTTAATTGAGGAACAATATACACAATGGTAGTGTAATTGTGACACACAACCTAGACCACACCAGTGGATTGTATAATCTGAAAGAAAAAAATGAAAAAGAAAACAAAAATCACTCCCTTTGTTGCATTCCTACTTCATTTGATTAGCTTAATGTTTCAGGGAAAGACAATAATACACAGCACAACTTATTTGTTAAACTTATATACAACGTGCCCTTACAATGTTGACATAGCTTTATTTGAGTAATACTAAAACATCAATCATGCATATATGTAACGTCAACATTCATTACAACATTTTTAGAAAAAAGTATCAATCACAAACAAATGATGCTACCTTCATGGACGACTGCCCTCGAAAAGTGAAGCTGAAGATGAATTTGTACTTTACTTTTCTTTGAGGGCTTAAAAAAAGCAGAAGTACAGAAAGGACAGTGAAATAGGGAACAGCAAGAGGTGCATCTGTTAAGCGCAGGTAAGTTGCAGCCTCTCTGTATAGATGTTATTTCTTCACCTGAAGAGAGAATACAATTTACGTTTGGAGAGAGAAAAAAGAGATGGGTGTTTATAGTTTATACAAGTTTAGAGAGAGAGATTTTTATTTTCTTAAGTAGCTAAAGCAAACACATACCTTAATGAGATACAAGTTAAAAAGAACTAAAGACAGAGTCAGTAGTCCAGATCAGTAAGCTATTTTAAGAAAACTGTATATTATGATATACATTAGAAAATGAGATTATCTCATTTATAAGAAACAACTCAAATCAAAATCTACATTTAAACAAAAGTTTTTAATGTGGGTTTTATCATGCATGACGTATGTATTAAATGACAAAATATTTGAGTGAGTGTGCAGTTCAACTTTACTTCGAGAGATTTGCATACATACAAATACATACATGCCTATTATAAATGTGTATTTTGTGTACGCATCATAAACTGTTAAAAAAAAAACACAACCCCCCCCACACACACACACACACATTTCCAATATCCACTCTAATGTTGTTCCAGAAACCATGTGGAGTAGCAGGCTTAAATGCAAGGAGTAAACAGGGTCTTACCAGAAGATGCCATGTCACGCAAGCTAAAGACAGACAACAAGATAAAAATAAAAATTAAATGAATTTTAAAAGTCAGTGAGACAGCGCGGGTAAAGAGAAGCCTAGGGGCAGCTTTTAAACCTGTATGTGGTTATCTAAGTTTGAGCCAGACAGAACCGTCAAGTAACGTTAGCCTAACTTACTTTTATTGTCTCTCGAAATAAATTATAGACCCATCTTTTGAATTGATATCGAATCTTAGCTAATCGTTTAATAAATGTTGCATCATTACAATACAACCAAAAACAATAACTTTAGCAGATTATTTAAAATACCTCAATTTGTGTCGTTTCTAGAAGGTCTGATGCTATAAGGTCTGTTATATAGGACTAGGCTCATATACTGTTATTGTGTACAGCCTCCCCCTACTGGACGGATCAGGAACAACAGGGGCGTAAAACTGCCAGGGGCATATATCTTATCTACCGGCTCCACAAACGCATCTAACCAGCGCACGTATCGATCGAGAGATTTTCAAAACAAACTATTTTCTGGATTACTACATTGGTACATAAGTAGGCCTACATTACCTAAAAGGAAAACCACTTATGAAGATTACATTGGGAAGTCCTGTTCGTTTAAACAAATCAGCTCGTTCGGACAGTTTATTTAAATCAACGCTGTTAAAGTAAGGCATAGGCTAATGAATCACTTATTTTATTTAGTAGCCTATTAGGTCCCTCAGAGAGGGAGAAATGTATGACTTTTAGTGTGGACAAACTATTTTATATCTCCTACTATCCAGTATTTTCTCATAGCAATAATTCACAAATAAACCCTACTGTCTAGCTAGGCCTATATTCAGACATTCATATTGCTGTATTACAAAAGATCATAAAACCAGCAAATGTTTAGTGAGTTGAAACAAGCCTTCATTCAAGTGCATCTGATGCTTTATTTGAGAGATACTGAGGTTATTTTTCACCTAAAGCAAAGCATATCTAGCTCCCAATGCCTCATTCCATCTGTGTAAAATACATTCAAAGATAGATAACACATGGCCTCCCAAGTTTAGTGCAATGAACATACATTTCAGGGAACAAAGTGTTGCTGGTTTCAGTTTTAAGATACAGGAAATCCAACTTTACAGTTACAAGAAATTATGTCTGCAATCTAGGTCAGCAGATTTAGCAAAGAGACAGGTCAACATACAATATAATACAATACAATACAAATGTATTCATGTGTGTTCATATGTAATTTAAAATGAACAATGAAATAAAATTTGTAAGTACAGTTTGTGCACAATAGGCTACAGTACATCCAGTTGCTTTTTTGATTTTCCTGATGGTCATAATATTTTACATTTTATACATATTATTTCAAGCGTTAGCGTACCCCTTTTTTAAAAAAAAATGAAGAAAGAAAAAAATAGATTTATATATTTATTTATGTAAAATAGAAGAATGTATTTATAGTTTTTTCTGTGGGGGTGGAGGGTGCTAGAGTTGAGCTTCAAGATAGACAGCAAGCTCAATCTGTTTCATGAATTATATGAACATGCAAACTGATTTAAATGTGATAAATTCCATGTTTTCTCCAAATATGATAAAGATGCGTACATCATGTTTCTAATATAAAAAGAAGAGCAGAAGTTGTAGGTGCTGTGCTTTACAACCCTGGGAAGAGGTAGAATCTTTTAGATAATGTTGTTCTTTCTTTGCTTGGCATCTGATCTGGATGTTTCTCCTTAAACTTCTTAAGGACCTGTTTCAAAAATAAAAACAAATATTACAATACAACTAACCAAACATTATAACCTAAAATGTTTATTCTAGGCCTCGTTGTATTCGACTGGTTAGAGCAGTACAAACTGACACACAAAATTATAAAAGGAAGTAAACATCAACAATCATTGAAAAACCACAGATCGCCATTAATGTCTACAGATTTGATGTCTGTCTTTATAAAGAACTTGACTTTGCCTTTCTGAAGAGCTCCTCGATGTGGTCCTGGCAGGCGTGCTCATTAAATATTTCCACAATGTCTTGAATGAAGTGAGAGCCTTTCTCTGTGTTTCTATAGGACACCGTGTCTGTATAAAAAGATACAAATTATGAAATACATTGTGTGACTGATCCTCACTGCTTGCAAAACAATTAACACATCATTTGAACACATTTAAAGTCCCCCTGTAGTCAATAATTTTACCCCTTAAACTCATCTTTGATCAACAAAATTAAATATTAAAAGTTTTTTTCTTAAAAAAAAAATCTTAAAATAGCTTGAATGTAACTCTACACCCTTGCCTCATTTAGTATATGCGGTTCTATGAATATGCAAATTTGCCCCGCCTCCACTCACTCACACCAGCTCAGAGATCCACTCGTTGACGATCACACATTGTCGTGATTGGTTACAAGGTAGTTTGTGACGTCAGAAACACCAACGATTTTAATCTGCGATTTTGAGACTTTGAGTTTTTGGTTCACCGCAGTTTTAAGGAGAAAATACTCAGCAATGGTGTTGACATGAATTTGCACATGGTTTGTCTTAAAGCATTATTAAAAACACCACATAGACATACACAACATTAAAAGCTTGATTTTCACCACAATGGGTCTTTAATATTATTTACCTGGAGTACAGGACCTCAGGCAGCAGAAGTCTTTTTCACGGTGCTCTTTTCCTCTCCTGCGTCTTGGCACACCATCCTGGACATCTACACCGCCTTCTTTATCTATAACGTAAGGGAAACATATCAGTGCTCAGAACTGGATGGGTCACTAACCAATCAATCATTTTTATTTTTTATTTTGTAATATAATGTTTTGTAACTCACCACCCCTACACGCCTGTATGAGGATAATTTTTGGCTTGTCCCTCAAGCCAACACAGTTTGGAGTATTCAAGCAATTAAAAATGTTATCTGTTTGGAAAATGTCCTCTTCATCATCACTGCTGGGGGAATCAAAAACCCCACAGATTCCACTGGCATCTCCATGTGACATCAACACCACAAAGCAGCTGTCCGACTGGACATGTTCCTCGCGCCGGGCGAAGTCTCGCATGGCAGCAAGCATGCCCTGAACATCAGACCATCTTTAAACATCTTTATCTTTAAATGGTTAGTTCAACCAAAAATAAAGATTCTGTCATCATTTACTCACCCTCATGTCGTTCCAGACCCGTAAGACTTTCGTTCATCTTTGAAAAGTCTGGGGTGGTGATGGCGCAGTGGATAAGACACATGCCTTAGGTGTGAGATACCCGGGTTCGAATCCACTGTGAGACACCAATGTGTCCCTGAGCAAGACACTTAACCCCTAATTGCTCCAGAGGCGTGCGATCTCTGACATATATAGCAATTGTAAGTCGCTTTGGATAAAAGCGTCAGATAAATGTAAATGTAAATGAAACACAAATGAAGACCTTTTTGATGAAATCGGAGAGATTTCTGCCACTTTGCCGCTTCAAAAATTTTCATAAAGAGATCATAAAACTAATCCATATGAATTGAGGGATTTAACCCAAATTTTCTGAAGAGATTATTACTTCATATGATGAACACATTAAATTGAAGCTATTTTTCACATATTAACACTGATCAGCGAACATAAACAGAAGCTAAACTGAACCTGCTTGACGTGCGAGAACAAACCTCTTGCTGAAGCTCAAACGTGCTGCGTAACACGAGAATGAACCTCATTGGTTCTTGAAAGTTTGTTTACCACAACTGATGTGTGAGATGATGAATGTTTATATGTGAATAAAAGCCTAAACTCAATCTGTTCATCATATAAAAAAAACATATATATATATAGTTGCGCAGCTGTTAATGGAGGGACAGAAATTTCTCAGATTTCATCAAAAAGATCTTCATTTGTGTTCTGAAGATGAACAAAAGTCTTACGGGTTTGGAGCGACATGAGGGCGAGTAATTAATGACACAATTAAAATTTTTGGGTGAACTGTCCCTTTAATATTTTTTAAAAATGCCACAAATTTTGGTTCTTGGCTCAAGTAGATTAAACAAGTGTTCCTATTTGGCTTAAATACACTAGTACGCAGTACGCACCAGTGCAGTGAGGTCTCTGAGTGTCACCACAGTGTAACCCAGACCCTTAAGCAGAATCTCCATACTCCGTTCATCCTTGTCTGCCCCGGTCCTGTCTTTTATGTGTTTAAACTCGACATTGTTGATGAGCAGTGCCAGACGTTTTCTGTCAGGGGATTTGTCTTTCATTGGGTAAATCTTGACAAAGAAAAGGAAGAAGAATTCACAAACATGTTTTCTTAATTTGCACATAATACTGTACAAGCATAACAAATAATACAATAAAAATATAGTATTATTCTGCACTTACATCTTCTCCCTCTTTTCTAAGCATTTCCCTTTTCATCTCGGGTTTGCATGGCTTAAGAGGATCTGAAGTTATCTGTTCAAATGCAACAAAATGTTAATATAATGTAAGATTAAATAAAATCATTTCTGTGTTCAAATTATGATTTTATTTACCGCTCTCTGTCCACATCCATTATTGTCACACCGCAGAGCATTATTGTTCGGCCCCTTCCATTCCCTACGGCAGTTCCAGCAGAAGTAGAAAGTCCGTTTCATATTGGCCGTGCAGATAATGCATTTTACACACAGGTTACTTCGATCTCGTCTTTCCACATGAGACTTACATCCTGGACACTGCAGTAATCACAAACAGATGCATTTGTAAGACAGGGGTTTTCAATATTTTATATGCTGCGGACTCACAAATATGATTATCTTCATGCGGAGGACCTCTATCCTAAATTTTTAAAGGCAGTTCTATATTATATAATACTGTGGGACAACTAGTAATATTATAAATTTGTTGATTACATTGCATTGCGTTTTCTTTAGTTCTGTACTGTTAGCCTATATGAAAGTGACATACTCTGAATTTGTCCTCTGCATTTAAACCATCCAAGTTAGTGCACACACATTAGGGGCAGTGAGTAGTGAACACACACACACACACACACACACACACACACTGCACACCATGGACACACACACCCGAAGCAGTTGGCAGCCATTATGCTGTGGCTCCTGGGGAGTGATTGGGGGTTAGGTGTCTTGCTCAAGGGCACATCAGTCATTTCCTGCCGGTATTGAGAATCAAACCCACAATCTTCAGGTTACCAGTCTGACTTTCAAACCATCAGGCCACGACTATGTATTATTTAAATTAAAATGTATTCATACCATTTTTTTTTACAAATATTATTTACATTCATGAATTTATTACTATTATCTTTTTATTATTATTTTTATATATTTTTAATCATTTTTTTACACAGCTTTTCTCTGAAATTTTCCATGAACTCCCTTTCACTTCCTTGCGGACCCCTGGAGGTCCCCGGACCCTATCGTGAAAACCCCTAGTGTAAAGGCCCATTCACACCAAGAACGATAACTATAAAGATAGCTATAACGATAATATTAGCGTCCAGACCAGCGGTTGATATCGTTCTGTTTATTTTAAGTTTTGTCCACTGTCGCTTTAAATGCTCAAGCTCTTTAAAGAAGGATGTATTCTGATTGGCTGTTAAAGGGTTAGTTCACCCAAAAATGAAAATTAAGTCATTAATTACTCACCCCCATGCTGTACCAACCCCGTAAGACCTTCGTTCATCTTCGGAACACAAATGAAGATATTTTTGATTAAATCTGAGAGGTGGATCACTGCTACATAGGCTGCCAGAGGGAATGAAACTTGACGGCCCAGAAAGTCATTAAAGAAAATGTTTAAATATTCCATGTGCCTACAGTGGCTCAACTATAAGTTTATCAAGCGACGAGACTACTTTTTTCCCGAAAAAAAAACATAAATAACGACTTTATTCGACCATTCCTTTTCTTCCTTGTGGGCCTGAGACGAGAGTTCAAGAGATTTCCACGACGCATGCGCGAGAACTGAACAAGACGTATTAGAAGAAGAACGTTCTCTTCTCAGTTCTCGCGCATGCGTCGTGGAAATCTCTTGAACTCTCGTCTCAGGCCCACAAGGAAGAAAAGGAATAGTCGAATAAAGTCGTTATTTTTGTTTTTTTTCCCGCACAAAAAGTAGTCTCGTCGCTTGATAAACTTATAGTTGAGCCACTGTAGTCACATGGAATATTTAAACATTTTCTTCAATGACTTTCTGGGCCGTCAAGTTTCATTCCCTCTGGCAGCCTATGTAGCAGTGATCCACCTCTCAGATTTAATCAAAAATATCTTCATTTGTGTTCCGAAGATGAACGAAGGTCTTACGGGGTTGGTACAGCATGGGGGTGAGTAATTAATGACTTAATTTTCATTTTTGGGTGAACTAACCCTTTAATGTTTTTATCATTCAGCCACTGGAAAAAAAAATCATTCTAAAAATGATTCCACCAATATCATTCCTCTCTGCCTTCATCGTTACACTTGTGGGGTGGACTCTGCTTTTGTTTTATATTTAGAATTTAGATTTTTAGAAATATACCTTTATCGTCCTTGGTGTGACCGGACATTAAAGGAATAGTTCAACCAAAAATTTAAATTAGCCCATGATTTACTCACCCTCAAGCCATCCTAGGTGTAAATTACATTTTTCTTTCAGACGAATACAATCAGAGTTATATTAAAAATGTCCTTACTCTTCCAAGCTTTATAATGGCAGTGAATTGCTGTTTATGTTTTGAAGTCCATAAAAGTGCATCTATCCATCATAAACGAACTCCACACGGCTCCGGGGGCCTTAATAAAGGCCTTCTGAAGCATTGCGTTTGTGTAAGAAAAATATCCATATTAAAAACTTTGTAAAGAAAAATAACTAGCTTCCGGCCAAACGGATTGCACTTAACTTTAAAGCAAAATGTATGCGACTAATGCGATGTACTGCTGATATTTATGGTACCCCATGACGCACTACGCTACTTCCGACGTCACAAGTTGCGCAAGTAGCACTTTGGGCACAAGTATGTTTGTTTGGCCGGAAGCTAGAATTTTACTTTGTAAAGTGTTAAATATAAATATATATTTTTTACACAAACTCATCGCTTCACTTCAGAAGGCCTTTATTCAACCCCCGGAGCTGTGTGGAATCACATTTCTGATGGATAGATGCACTTTTATAGACTTCAAAACATCAACAGCAATTTACTGGAAGAGCCAGGTCATTTTTTTATATAACCCCGATTGTATTCGTCTGAAAGACGAAAGTCATATACACCTAGGATGACTTGAGGGTGAATAAATCATGGGCTAATTTTCAGTTTTGGGTGAACTATCCCTTTAAGAAGCCATATGCATGCAAACAGCAGACAAATTGAATAATCTTACATTTTTAAAGTCATACAGCCTTCTAGCAACAAGAGCAGCGAGGTTCTCCTCTAAGAATTCCCGTTGTTTGTCTGTCAGTGGTATCAGCTGACAGATCTCCCGATAAGAGAGATTTTCGCCACAGGTTTTCCTCTGAACATCATTAAAGCCAGGGCAGAAAAATTCTGTATTTTTCTAAAAGACAAGAAACAGTTGAACATAAAATGGTAGCACAGGTGTCAGTAAATAAACAATATAAACATTGTCATAGGTACCAACCTGTTTAAGATAATACTTGAACCAAGCCACAACATAGTCTGCTGGCATTCGATGACCACATGGCAATGTGACTGATAACAAAAAATGATTTACTTAAAAAGTTGACGAAGTACATACATAAAGTAAATGTTGAAATCACACTTTTCTGTCATAATGCCAGAGGTGGAAAGTAACGAATTACATTTACTCGCGTTACGTAATTGAGTAGTTTTTTTGTGTACTTCTACTTTTTAAAGTAGTTTTTAAAATCTGTACTTTTACTTTTACTTAAGTACGTTTTCTTTGAAGTATTGTACTTCGCTACATTTGAAATCATATCCGTTACTGAGTAAAAAATAATAATACAAGGGGGGGGGATCACACACTCCGGAAACTACTGAATTGATTGAAGGGCGGGAGAACAAACCCGAACAAACGCGCAAAAAAGGTGACGCAGACCCAGCTGAAGCTGAAAGCTAAGCGCCAAGCGAATTATGGCCAGTATGAAAAGTAGAAAAAAAGCGTGGTTGTCCTCGAGGATAGATATCCAATTTGCAAAAAATGTGGACGCAAAGTGGCTGCAAAAAGAGGATATAGGACACCATCCCTCCTGCAGATAAAGGTATGTCCCGATTTACGTGATGCAAAGGGAATCCCGGAATCCAGTCATGAAAATGGAATTCACTTAATGCAGATGTCACGTAAAACATACAAAATAATGGATGGATGAATACATGGAAAGTAGAACTGTGCAATAAACCCAATCGCGACATGGTCTGTGGATAATTAAGCTAAGCACAAAAATACTGCAAGTAAATATATAAGTTAACCCTATTTGTTCTGCTGAGCTGCGTTTGTCTACTACATACTCAAGTACTCGTGACGTTCTTGGTGTTTTCAGCGTCTCACAAACAATTTGAGGATATGAATACATGAACATTTCCAGAGCTGCTCTGAGAGAACGCCTAATGTGCGTTCACACCGGACGCGAATAGCATTTTCATAATTTTATTTGAGAAAATCCATTGTCAAATACACTATTACAGGTCTTCACAAACCGTCAAAATAAAAGTTCGGTTTTACTAGGAGAAATTATGACAGAAATATATTACTATTGTAGGCATACAGTAGAACGTAGCCTACTTCTCAAAATAATAATAATAATAACAATAATAATACATTTTATTTGAACATTATTTATAGGAATATTTTTTTTTGTCCATGGTTTAATTTAGTAAATCTTTTTTTTGCAGCGCTTCCCCAAAAAATAAAAGGACACAAGTTTAAATTTACATTTGATTAGCCTACCACCGTTTTTGATAATATATTTGGATTAAATCATAAAAAGTAGGGGTGTAACGATACACAAAACTGACGGTTCGGTTTTCCCACGGTTTTGATGTCTCGGTTCGGTTCGGTTTAGAAAGCTAAAAAAAAAAATTAAACAGTGGTTTAATGAGAAAATTGTGTCTTTGTCAGTTTTTGCATTAACTTTACTCTAATTTGTTATTGAAATATAATAATTTACACAGTTGCTGTCATTTTCATTAAAGATATTTTAAACGTACTTTAAATAATCAAGATATAATTAACAGGTTAAGTAAAATATAATATATAGGATAATATTGTGCATTTATTTAGTGCAAGAGTTCATTTCTCTAGGAACCAACAAGTTGTGGACACTTAATCACTAGCCTGCTGAGGTAAATATAATGCTAGTGACAAGCTATGCAGTTTTATTGACGTCTTTGCGCTGATGAAACACTGATTGAGCGATTACACGAGTTATGATGCCTTTCAGTAAGTATACTGTATTTTTCAACATATCTTCAGGTGTCCATTCATGTTTATTCTGTAACTGAGGAAGAGATGATCGCGTTTACTCGCGTTTACTCCGCGCTACCGCTACTGTTACAATCCGTGGTGACAGATAGTTTTAAACTGTGGGTACAGATTGTCAATTTACATCCATGTGGACAGATTGGTAAACTGTGCCTAGTTTTGTAAAACTGTGCACACGGTAGTTTATTTTTCTTCTGTGATGAAGCTTGGCTGTCCATCTAGTGAAAAATGTTGGTACTGCGGCCAAATAAAATCTTACTGAAAGCTCATTTTTTGAGATATCAACCTAAAATTTGGAACACAACTTCTTCAGATTTTTGGCTTACATTTTCTGGCAGTTTTAGAGTAAAATATATTTTGTAATATATATATTTTATATAAAATATAAATAATGATATTTTTACATTGTTCATTTTCATAAACTCAAACTTGTATAACTTTTTTTCTGTTTCACTTTCATAACTTCATAATACTTCATTTCAACATTAATCTGGCAAATGTCTTCTTTAAAACAAGACCAACCATAGGTCTATATTCGAAAGCATTCTTGAATTACAACCATTTAAGTTTGAATAGTGATTTTCATGTCTATGCGATAAAAGGGGGAGTGACAGTTAAAGGGTTAAACAATATTAAACTATAATATCTATATCTATAATATCTAAAATATAATTTATATATAAAAACTCTCCTACAGTCCAGTCACCATCAGTCGCGACAGTCGCGACTCGCACGTATTTTCATTTAAACGTCACTCACTGACGTTTTCCTAACCAGAAAAAAAACCGATTGCCCTGCTCTGCCTCTGATTGGCTAGTACTTATTGCCATCTGGGTCAGAGCCAATTAGAAGCAGGATGTGGGTGGGGAAAAAACTCTGTGTATAGGGAAAGGGGAGAGACAGAGGGAACAGGCAAGACAAACTCCTACGTTTAAATAACATATAGAAAATATCTGCTTGACAACGAGCTGAGAACAAGCCCAAATAAGCAACTACACTTTAAAACAAGCCCAAAAAAGAAACGCGACCCGCGACTACCAATGTTTGTAAGCGACTTTACAGAAAAACAAGCCCAAAGTCGCTTATAATAAGCGGACTTGGCAACACTGATTCCAGGTCCAATCAATGAGCCGGGCTGGGCGGGGCCGGGGTAGCTTGCAGGGCGGGGCGTGTTCGGTACGCCATGAGAGTATCGCCATTCGAATCGTGGGTTCTGTATCGCGGTTCTTCGGTTTGTTTCGAATATCGTTACACCCCTAATAAAAAGAAACATTCATTTTCTGAATAAAATACATTTCATAGGACAATATTATTCTTAAACATTTTAATAAATTATTAATGTTAAAAATAAGTTTTTAATCTAATTCATTATTAATTATCAAATTTAATTGATTAGACATGTTTTATTGAAATTTTAATAAACAAACAAATTATTTCAAGTTTGTTATAATAAAAGCATTTGTTCAACCAAAAAAAAATCCTGTTTTCATTAATTTAACTGTCATTTTAACTGATGATAATAATAATAATACCCATAATTTAATAATACAGTTTATTTATTTAACAATTGATTAATACTGTAAACCGTGATATTTTCTGAGACGTTACCATACTGTGAAAATCTTATACCATTACAACCCTACACGGGAGGGTCCCCCACCCCACCCCCGCTGTTAAAAAAGTAACTCAGTAACTTTTACTCTGAGTCAATTTTAAATGAGCTACTTTTTACTTTTACTTGAGTAGATTTTTAGACCGGTACTTTTACTTGTACTTAAGTAAAATTTCATTGAAGTAGTAGTACTTTTACTTGAGTAGAATATTTTATTACTCTTTCCACCTCTGCATAATGCTGATGTATTTGAGGTCAACTTACCAGAGTCCACTCTTTCAGTTGATGGATGTACTTCGGAATAATGATGTTGTTTCTGTATATCTGGATTTCAAAAACAATAAAACATACTTTTCTGTTTTGTTTCTCCTGAACTTCCTTTTAAAATAAATGTTGGTCCGTTTCACTTTCAGTTTTTCTTTGATGATTTTCTTTAAGCTTTCTATTATTTTATTTAATCAAATTATCTTATCTTTAATTTTATTTAATTTTTATCATTATACACAAAAAGTCTGAAATGGGAAAAACAAATGTGAAAAAAGTCAGATTAGCCTACTCAAGTTTTTGATGACATTTGCTATCACGGCGTCCTCTTCCAAATCTTCCTCCCAGTTATCCACATCTTCCGTCATTTTTAACGTTTAAATGTAGTTCTATATTTTTCCTAAGTTAAGCAAAGGTTCCTATGTTTCCTGTGTACAGTAGCGAAAAACGGTCTCCCATGTAGGTCCTAGACATAGGTCCTAGATCAGGTCCTCTTTTTTTAGTCTATGGCTAGAATGCATTCGGTTTTGTTTGAAAGGGGGCGGAAGGGAACGCGTTGTCCCTTTGCGCTCACCGTACAATGCGTTCGTTCGATCCAAGATGGCTGCGCTCAGGGGGCGAGTGGTCACTGAATGTCTTACAACATGTATGTTTCGACAAACAAGCACAGCGAGTATTTCTACTCTTCCTATTGCTCTGACAGGGAATAAGGTGAGTGGCGTTTTGTATATTGATAATTCGCACCCCAAAGTCCTCAAAAACGTTGTACTTCGCATGACATGACTTTGACAGAAGCTAAATAGCATAGCTGAGGTTGTGTAGCTTGTGTAGTTCATATATATATATATAATTGTGATGTTCTTCATTTGTAAGTTGCATTATATATGTATTGTCTATTAAAAATAAATAAATGTAAATATCCTGAACAGCTTATTGTTGTTTATGGCATTTTTACAAAGGTCTGTGTTTGATAGTGCAATCTGAAAAATTTCCTGACTCCCATCTTGTTGCAGTGGTTTGTCCCGAGATCACATCTTCACACTGGCAGAGGGAGTAGGGGTCCTCTAGTTAGGGCACTTCTTGGGTGTCCCAATAATGGCCAGCTCCTGCTGGTCAGTGCCGTGGCAGTCAGACACAACAGCTCACAGGTGGGTTGCTCGAAAGGAATGCGTTTCTACTACTGCTATATACACTGCCTGGCCAAAAAAAGTCACTATTTCGTTTAAATAGGCAAATGCTTTAGATTCTATGATTGGATCATAATTGCAGTGATTATTATGTTTCTAGCATGTTATGTGTGTAACAACAGATCTTCTTATCCTAATTGATGGAGGGTGTGTCTTTAATTTCTTAAACTGCCCCTATTATGCTATTTTAAAGTTTTCTAATGGTGTTTTGGAGTCTCCTACAACAGGTTTACATGCATCAAAGGTCAAAAAACTGTTTAATTTTCTCATAATATATATTTGCACATCACCATATTTTTCAATGATTCTCAAACGACTCGTCAGATGAATCAATCTCTCTAAATCCCTCCTTTCCGTGAGCTACTCTGCTCTGATTGGCCAGACAGCTCGGCCTGTTGTGATTGGTGTACCGTGAATACAAAAACGCCGAATGCCATAAGGTCCGTGTACGTTGCGTTCATTTTTTTTTTATTTAAATATTGAAAATAAAAAAAAACGAGAACCGGTTTTATTGCAACTACTACATTTCATCTTTTTCTCATCAAACTGATCTCTGAAGGTCATTTTGTAAATTGACTATTGTGGTTGAGTTTCAACTGCTCAAGTATTTTCCTTATTCTTACAGACGATAGAAGCAGCGCAGAGCTTATCGACTCCAAGTGAAACGGCAGATGCTGCTGTGTCTGTCCCAGTCTCCATCCCAAGTTCTGCTGCTGACCCCGCCCCCGCAGTCACACCTCCAATCACAGAGCAAGTGGCCGAGGCTCCTCTCACTGCATTGGATGTTCTGCAAGGAGCTGGAGCTGAAGCCAGCCTATCAGAGCTCGGCTTGTGCAGCGCCACACCTGTGGGCCTGATCCAGAATCTGCTGGAGTTTATGCATGTTGGCATTGGGCTGCCATGGTGGGGGGCCATTGTTGCAGGTAGATTTGTGCATCTTTGTATATAAATTAGGCAGAATTATGAATTCTATCTATCTATCTATCTATCCATTTGTCTGTTGTCTGTCTGTTTTTTTTAAATATTATTTTACCATAACTACCTGTCTGTTTTCCTCAGGCACCATTGTTGCCCGGTGTGTTGTGTTCCCGGTCATTGTAAAGGGACAGAGAGAGGCAGCCAAACTGAACAACGTCATGCCGGAAATGACAAAACTCACCAACCGCATGAATGAAGCTAAGCAGAGCGGTAACAAATTTGATTGTAAGTGTGTCATCTTTTCTAAACCATATTTTCTCTTCATAAATCTGAGTGTGTCAATGGTCTCATGCATTGCTTCTTTTTTCTTTACTCTGGTGTTCTCCAATTTGTTCTCTCATTCTAGTCTCCAGGTTTTTAGTAGTGGATTATTTTAATTAAGAAGAATTAATTTCCTTTCTTCAGTTTCAAAGGCATATACTGACTTGATGATGTTTCAGAAGAAACATGACGTGAACCCTTTGCGTGGGTTCTTAGTTCCCTTGGTACAGGTCAGTTACTGTTAATGCTTCATTCTTATGAGCATCTGGTCGCTGTTTAGTTTTCAAGGTCAAGTTAATTGGATAATCAGCTGCTGTTTAATAGTCATTTATTTAACTTTTTTATCTCTTTCCTTTTCAGGCTCCAATCTTCGTGTCTTTCTTCATTGCCTTGCGTAAGATGGCTGATCTCCCTGTACCAAGTTTGCAGACTGGCGGCCTCTGGTGGTTCACAGATCTAACCGCATCTGATCCATTTTACATTCTCCCCATTGCCGTGACTGGCACTATGTTTGCCATCTTAGAGGTAAATTAGTTAATACAAATAAATAAATTAATAATTTACTTACTGTAAAGTAATTCCAAAACTTTCTTTCTGTCACGGAACGAGGCTATTCTTGAACCAATGAAAGCATATTGTGACCAGGGATAAAAGTCACCATATGTTCACTTTTTTATTTTCTATTTTTAAAACTTTTAGATTGGTTTTGTATCTTACATAAAGCTGTTGTATGTCTTTTGAGAATTGTAATTTAGCCATGGGTTGTATGTTTTTTTTTGTTCTTTTTTGGAGCTTGACAGACACATTTTTGAGGTATTGCAGCCATTTCAAATGTATGTGTTTTTTTTAGTTGGGAGCTGAATCTGGTGTAGACAACCCCAATCTGAGGGCCATGAAGACCGTCTTCAGGATCATGCCCTTTGTTATCCTCCCTCTGACTATTCACTTCCCCACGGTTAGTCTCTCGCCACACAGTATTTGTGAAGGGATCGGTCTTCTCTTGTCATGCTGTTTCATGTGGTCTGTGTGTTTTACAGGCGGTGTTTACCTACTGGATGACCTCTAACCTCTTCTCGCTGGGTCAGGTGGCCCTGCTGAGGCACCCGACAGTGAGACAGAAGCTTAACATCCCAGAACGCATCACACACCCACCTTCAGCTCTACCTATGAACGAAGGTTTCATAGAAAGCATCAAGAAAGGTGTGGATGGATTTAAGAAGGATTATTTGATTCATTTATTATTTATTAATATTTTAAATTAGCTTTTATTTTTAATCTGAATTTTTGTTTAGAGCAGCACTATGTAGTTTTTCCACATTCATAACATATTTCCAAGACCCTTGAGATGGTACATCGACTTACAATAGGTTGAATGACACATCTGCCACAGCTTGACAGTGTCTGTATCGCTTTTGCTGGCACTATGTAACTTCGGCTTTTGGGTAGGAACCCGAACACAAAAAGAACTACAAAATTCGACTGCTTTACGGCATACGTCACTTCCCCCACCACCCCCACTTCCTCAAATTCTGACGTGAGAGCCCAACTAGCGTTTGATATAACCGTCTGTATGTTGTTGTCAAGTCCGAAGCAGCAACTAAAAGGAAGGCAAAGGTTTTGTCCATAGACTGTAAAAAATATGGACAAAGCATCTGTGACGTCACCCAAAGACTTTCTGACGAACAGTTTTGAGGCTGTTTATGGGTGGTATGGGCGGCGCCACCTTTGAAAATCTTTTCAGAAAGGATACAGAGGTGGTATAATGTGTTGTGTCAGATCATGGCCGAGACGTCAAATTTCAGGAATTCCACTCGGCGTAGCCCTTTATCAGCTGTCAATCACACTGTCAATCAAAGTTAACCACGCCCTTATTTGTCATACATTTTTTATATCTAAATACGATATAAACTAACGAGTTAGAAAAAAATTCACCCCCCTCACAGTTGTCAGGCACTCGGAATCTGTAGAAAAATACAATAAAAGTCCATGGGACCAACCTGTAAAAACATGAATTTATGCTGTGAAAACGGACATTTTAACATGGGGGTCTATGGACATTTGCTCCCTTTTGGGACCTGGCCCTAGCGTATTTTCGATGTATTTCAGTTTTTCGCACTTCCGGGTAGGCTTCATTTTTCAGATTAGAATGTTGCCGCTTGGTTTTGTCAGAGGAGACTAAAAAAAGAAAAAGGGAGAGTGACAAAATAAAAGGCCGGACGAGGATCAATATTGGTCCAGCTTTCGCTCGCTGGCGTGAGCTTAAGGAGGGGTGCCCGACCGATGCTGACCTTGCCATCATGCTGTTGGACTAGTAAATATATTGCTTACACACTATCTCTATTTTTTCGAATTTGTTGTCTGCCAGGCCATGTTACGAAATCTATCTGGTCCTCCATTTATCTTCATGATATTCATGTTTGTTTATTTATTTTTCTGGTGAAAGTGTCTTGCCTCAGACTATAATGCAAATCGATCTTTCAAATTTGCAGATTCATCTTGATATTATAATATTGACGATATATGGCTATTACCTACCACACAAACATTGAATTGAGCATATCCACTATGTAAAACAGTAGCCAATAGGCTACTATAATGACGCTGGCTTGTAAACGTGAGCTACGCGATCTTTTGACGTTTGAAAAAAAATAAAACCCATGAAATTATATTCATAATATGACATGCTGAAATATATGCCAATGTACCTGGGATGAAGACATTTCACACGCAACGCTGGCAGTCTGCCCAAGACGTGAGAACTCGCGAGAACTCAAGACGGTATCGGCTTGTCAACAAATGCACGTGTATCCCCTGGTGTAACCAGAGAATGTCTAATATGGGGAGAAGTTTCACTGGCAGTAAACTTCCGGGTTCTGAACTGGTTGCAGTTCCACTCTGGTTCCATATGAGGGCGCTCAGTGCAGAATGAATGGAGGTCTATGGAGCTATACCCCTAAAAATCCACTTTTCTCAGGATAAATTTTTTTTGTCTAGTAATAGAATGTTGTTTTCGAAACGAGATGCAAAGAAATTACAGATTACTGGGTGTTAGATTTTTTAGAGTCACTTATTTCCTTTAAAAAGTCTTTTAAAATGTCAATGACATCATAAACATCGTCCGACCAGAGAACTGCTTTATTGCAATCCTTCAGTCACTTTGGTGCTTTCGCGATCTGCACTTTCTTTTCTCTTGAGGCATCGACAACACCGCTGACACAGTTAAATACAAGTGCTAGAAGAGTTAAGTCCGCCTTAACATTCTGGTCCTGCTTCGGATGCCAGGATGCCATCAAGCGGTATCTCTGGTCGTAATCAGCCCTTCACTGACCAATCAGCGTCCATTAGCAGAATGCTAGCGTGATATGGGCAACAACAACTCAACCTGTAAGAAATCAAAAGGACATAAGTACTCGTTCATTCAACTTTTGACCTATAAACCATGTTGAACTTGCAAAACCTACATTCATATCTGAGATTTCTCAACGGCAATCAGGTGAAAGAGACAAATTTAGCCGTCTAGCGCCATAGACTCCCATTCATTTTGCACTCGGACGATCGCCACCCAGTGGAACTCTGGTGGAACTACAACCAAAATTCGGTACAATAGGACTTAATAGGGAGTGGCCAGGCTTTCCGTAGACGGGCTTTGGTGTGACCCTATGGTGTAACAATGACAGATTTTACGACAGTAGTAGAAGACAATACTGTTTCCCAACTTTAGGGGGACCCGAGAGCAAAAATGACAAAGTGCTGCTTTAATCTTTAGTAATTTTGATATGTGATCTGTGCATTTTTTATATTTCTATATACCTTTATTTTCATTTCAATTTTAGTACTTCAACTTTAACTTATTATTTGACATCGGCTATTTGGAAGTGTAAATAGCAACAAAAAATTGTGCAAAAGAGGCCAGTTAGTGTTAAATGCTATCTATATACTTCACACCTCAGTGTATTGTAGTATATTATAAAACAGTCTGCAATTATAACAACAAATGTAGTGTAATACTATTATATTTACATCATAGATCATAAATGGATGCTGCTTTATTGGGACATAATTTGTCCCTAAAGCCCAGCCCTAAACCTCCTTCTAACCCAGCCTGTTAAACGCTAGTATTCCCACAATTAAATACCCTTTAAGCACTTTATTTCTACTTTTCAAATATTTTCTCAGTGCTGGTATGCGATGGTAAAAAGGAGAAAAAGGAGTTCGTAAAAAGGTCGATTTGACCTTTGGTTGGTCACATCAAAAACAAACGCCACCTACCTTACTCTCCACGCCACTTATTCTTTTATCAACGGCATTTCTTTTGCAATTTTGTCTGACTCAATCATACAATGGTTGGCAGAGTTAGTGTAAGTAGATTCTGCCAACAACATGAGCTATTTGCTCTTGGTGTAAATAGACACTCCTTATTTATTTCCGTTAGTTGGGCAACATTTCTAATTTCCCATTTGCGTTTTTTAAAATCAAATATTTTCATTTTATTTCAGCCGTATTTCAATTGCTGAAAATGCCGTTTCATCGTTTTTGGCCATGTTTACACCTGGTATTAAGATGCGTTTTGGTCGATCGGATCACAATTGGACGACGCTAAATACAGGTGTAAACGGGGTCTAAAATGTTTTGAGCTTTTCCATTTTCTACCACTTGCTTTCTTAGTGTAAACACTCATGTGGTCGAATGCTTTCAAACAGTCACAATAGACCGTCTACTTTCCACCTACTGAACTAATGCTTAAACGTTATGGTAAGCGGCTTGCCAGATGGGATTTAAACTTTGGCTGGAGACCCAAGTTTGGTTTAAAAACAAAAAACATACTAAATACAATGTTCTCACCATTCCTGATAAAAACACCAGGTGTAAACGGGAATGTGTCTCCCTCGTCTACTTGTGATCCGATCAACCAAAATGCATCTTAATTCCAGGTGTAAACAGGGCCTTAGTTGTAGTTAACCAAAACAACACTGTTCTGTATCTGAATCTTCTCTCCTGGTCTTATCCTTTGCCAGTCTTATACTCTCTATATGATAATGTTTCTGTGTCTGTTCACTTCAGGATGGAAGAATGCCCAGTTGGCTCAGCAGCTGGAGGAGAGAGACCGGAGAATTAAAGGACACCTGGATATGGCAGCCAAAGGTGAGCTCTCCATAGCTCAGTTTCAAAACTTACTCAAAAACTTACTCAAAACTTAATCAAAACTGTTTATGCCTTCTACTGCCTACACTATCTTCCAAAAGATAGGGGTCAGTAAGAATTTTCATAATGCTTTTGAAAGATGTATCTTATGCTCACCAAAGGGGCATTTATTTTATCAAAAATACAGTAAAAACAGTAATATTTAAAAAAAAATCACAATTTAAATAAGTTTTCTGTATATTTCAATCTAAAGTATAATTTATTCCTGTGATCAAAGTTGAATTTTCAGCGTCATTACTCCAGTCTTCAGTGTCACATGATCCTTCAGAAATCATTCTAATATGATGATTTGCTGCTCAAGAAACATTTCTTATTATTATCAATGTTGAAAACTGTTGTGCCATTTAAAGCTAGTAACAATGTTTTTACAGATGATGCTTGCCGTTCACATTTGTCATTTATTCCTGCACTTTCCAAGGTCCCCTGAGGCAGACTTTTACCCATAATCCCCTTCAGCAGTCATCAGCCCCAATGTCAACAGGAAAATCGATTAGTCCAAAGCAAGACAAGAAGAGGCCCTGGGAAGAGACGATTGGCTAACACTTCGATGGAGAATTTTGTGATCGCTTTGTACATATATGTGTTGAGAAGGACTAAGGGATGGGTAGTAATATTAAAACTAAATACGATATTTGATGAAGAGGTGTTGTGCTGTTTTCATGCTATTAAAGAGCAATCGTATTGCTTTCCCACCTTCTCCATTCATTTACAGTCTGCTGAAGTGCTGTTTTCATTCGTGCACACACAAATGTATATTCCTCTTGTAGTTGTCATCCAAAGCACGTAAATAGAATGACGGATAAAATATTAAGAGCCCAACGTAAATATTTATGTCCTCATGATTAACACGCACACACAGATTTAGCATTTTGGCCTTTATTTTCATTTATTTTTTGTCTTATTCAACTAGTTATTTATCACAAATCCATAATAACACTGCCTTTGTCATTTCAGTCTTTACAAAAATGGAAAATACTGCTTTTGATACTCAGATATCAATTTGTACAGATAAAACATTCTGTAGTGGCAATCTTTCATTAGGCTTTCAGTGTACACGCATCTGAAGTCATGTTAAATTAACATGTGCAAGATTGATTTAGGGTTATAGCTGTTTCAAAACAATGGTACAAATGTCTATAAGTAATTTCTCTGTTATCAGTGCTATCATTTCATCATCTAACCAACCCCTGCAACAACATTATCCACTGGTTTCACAGACGAGACTTAAGTCCCAGACTAAAATGCATGTTTGAGCTGTTTTAGCTGAAAGCAACTTGCACTGATATATTTCAAAAATAAGTCAGTGTCAATGTTTTGTCTCAAGATGCACACCAGTAATGTTTTTCAAAAGGCACATTTATAAAAGATACTTGAAGGTGCAATATCTGATCTTGGAAATGATAACTTCAGCCTGCTAGCATTGAAAGCATCCCGCCGTCCAAATCCATGCCGCCTTCAAAACATGAACGCACACAGAGACACGGTGATAAAACTTGGCAGTAGAGTAAGTAACCGTATTTAAATAGTACTGTTTGCCTGCAACTCTTGCTCTGTCTGCATAGCATACGTGAACCCGATGTTTACGTGAACAGGCATGCTTTCATTTCATTCGGACAGATGATATATATTTATAAAAAATACATTTAGACCACTTAACATAGTGATTGCTATCAGGATATGACGAGACTTTCAACCAGCATAACAAAAAAATTCTGTAGAAAATCTATTGCACCTTTAAATGTCCTAATTAAATTAAGGCCTAAATGTCTGTGAAACCAGACCAAGGAGTTTGTTTCTTGTTTCCCATTAAACCAGCATTCATCTGGTCAAAAATGCAGCTCTTCTACATAAATATTTCCAATAAATATAAAGGACTTGCTTTGACTTGCGGGGGACTTTTCACGTGATATCTGATCAATCTAAAATTGTAACCAGTGTAAAACGGGGTCAATCACATCAGCAGTTTGTATATTGCATGTCCAGGTTTATTCCAGGTACAGCACAGTTGTCTTATCAGTGGATCGTCCTGTTCTACTCTGCCTTTTCATCCCCGGTGTCCATCTCGGTAAGAACACAGTAGCACACCTTCTGAATGAGTATACCTGAAGATGCTGGGGAAAGGGAAGGAAAATTTCGACGCATCAATATTAAGAGAAGTTTTAACTCTGTAAACCTAAACTAGTATTAGAAGACATACCAATAAACTTGCGGAGCCACATTGGCCGACGTGTGGCAGGTAGATGGCAGCACAGGAAGTAGACAGGAACTCCCGATAAGGCAATGCCAATGCCGATTAACGAGTTGATAGTGTCGCTATATAAAGGCACCACCACAAGAAATACAGTGCAGAGGCAGAATATAATTGGGAAGAACAGGCTGAGCTGAAAAAAAGAAAAAAAGGTAAGATAAATGAGAGTTTAGACTGTGCGAATTATTATTATTACTAAATGACTTGCGGTGACAGCGACATGGTGTCGGCTCATATCCAGCCCACATTTGGTACGTGTGGATCCCACATGTAGCCTACCAGATGTGGGCCGGATCTGGGCCGACACTATGTTGCTGTCTGGGATGGTTTGAGCACTATAATGCTTATGCACTAAACCAAAATTAATAGTTACCTGTATAAGAGTATTTTTCACACCAACATTTTTTTTGACTTCCTTTTCGGGGTATGACAATTGACAATATGACATTTTAATCAGAAAACATCCAAATTTTCTTAAAATTCATGTCCCCTCGTAATCTTCAATCAAAATAACTTCTCTCCATCTTGCAGCAACATCTCTTCTTTTTTCTGATGACGGGTTTACTGACAGGCTGTCTCACAATTGCAATTTTATATCTCACATTGAGACTTTATATGACACCACGATTTTATTTATTTTAAACTTGATCTCACAAAGAGCTACCGGTTTTAATTTCTTTACTCTGAGACACAAACAGGCTTCCAAAAGGAACACCTGAATGTTGCAGTGGTTTGGTTTGAATAAAAATATCCCTTCAATAAGTGTTGTTGGAATTTAGCTTCCTCACTTATTTCAAAATTACAAAATAATAAAAAGCAGATTCTAGTTCGTGTGGTTACCTTTAGTGGTCGTACTCTGTCTGGTTGTTTCCATCGCAGGTACATCTGTCCCAGGATAGACAGACCCACAAAGAACCAGTAGCTGAAGCTGTAGTAGTTGATCAGTTTAAAGACGTCCTCCACACACAGATACACAAGAGCCATGGCACCCTGTCACACAACAAAACGTGTGAGAATATACACTTTTATAGACACAATGATTTATGGGCTATTTGGATGCACAGGATTGAAACAGAACAAAAGTACATCTATAAAACAGCATATTGTGAAAGACAAATGAAGATGATGGGAACTGACATTGAAGAGTAGGGCAGGGATGGGGGTGTAGCGGGTGACGTGAATCATGCACAGGTAGTCTGGAAGGTGGCCCTCTCTGGAGCCCACGAAGAACAGCCTGACAGGAAATACGTGAATGAGAAATGAGCTGAGACTGAAGTTAAGAAGGAAAATGAAAATAGTGCCTGAGAGGGAATGTGGTGAATCAGATGACAACAATGTCCCTGTTTGCACCAAACACAATGTTATCTCACCATTCCTGATTTCTAACACACGCTCAAAGCGTTTGGTGTGGTCTTACGGCTGTCAGAGCAGAAACTAAAGATGATGCTCTCTGTTTTTCTGTTTTCTACGGTCACATTCAAATGTAAATTGCGTGAGCTTATTTCATCCATTAGATCAAAAAATCCGAAAAAAAACAAACATTTACCCGCCCATAGATCCTCCCCTCGAAGAAATCAGGACAGAAGTGGTTGAAAGTGGACAAAAGCTACAGATCAGTACACCAGGTGTAAGTGTGAATGTGTCTGCCTCGTCTACTTGTGATCCGACACATCTTAATACCAAGTGTAAACAGGGCCAATGGCACTGGTTATGCCACATGTGATAGTACTCACCTTGATGCAGCCACTATTGATGCATTTAATCCTCCAAAGCAGGAGAAGGCGACAGCGACCGGTATTGTCCAGTTAAAATACCCAAATACCTGGTCTGCAAATGTCTGGGAATTGAAACTTGAATTAGCCCAGGAACTAGCCAAAAGATTATTCAAACTTAGAACGGCTCTCTTTACTTCTTTAATGTACACAACTGTTTATAAGTTTTGGGTCAGGAAGATTTTTTTAATTAACACTTTTATTCATCAAGGATGCATTATATTGATCAAAAGTGACAGTAAAGATATTTATAATATTACAAAAGAT